>NW_008804545.1:5175199-5204871 GCF_000145635.1 Gaeumannomyces tritici R3-111a-1
GCAGGCGGCGCGGAGGGGCTCGCCGCCGGGTGTGGCGGGGCCCGGGCTGGCGCCGCTGCAGCCGCGGCTGCGCGAGAAGCACAGCGTCAGCACCCTCGCGCCCACGAGCGTGGGCAACAACTCGCGGCCGCCGACGCGGGAGAAGCCGGTGGCCAAGTCGGAAGATGGCGTCGACGACCACAACGATGGCGGCGGGGCCGGGGCCAGGGGGGCGGCAGCAGGAACGGCGGCGGCGGCGGCGGCGGCGGGAGGCAACAACGACCCCGCCGACCAGCAGCACCGCGAGGACGGGCGGCGGTTCCGGGAGCAGCGCATCGAGGACCTCCAGGCCGTGTTCCGCATCCGCTACGCCGGCGACGTCAGGCTGCTGCTGACGGCCGACATCCTGCTCGACTATCCCATGCCCAGCTTCGTCGGCATCCCCGTGCGCCTGAGCATAACTGGCCTCACCTTTGACGGCGTTGGCGTCCTGGCCTACATCCGCAAGCGGGTGCACTTTTGCTTCCTCAGCCCTGAGGACGCTGTCGCCATCACGGGCAGCGGCGATACCGAGGTCGGCGACGACGCGGGCGCCGAGGTGGGCGGCGGCGGCGGCAGCGCCGAGGGGCAAACGCAATCGCAGCAGCAGCAGCAAGAACAACAGCAGCAATCGCCACCACCACCGCGACGCGAAGGACGAAGTCGCGTCACTAGTGGTGCGTCGACTGTCGGAGGCGAAAGCACCACGAGGATGGGCGGTCTGCTTCAGGAGATCAGGGTAGAAAGTGAGATCGGCCAGCGAGAGAGCGGGAAGCAGAGTCTCAGGAACGTGGGCAAGGTGGAACGGTTCGTGCTCGAGCAGGTCAGGAGAATATTCGAGGAGGAATTTGTCTATCCTAGCTTCTGGACCTTTTTGGTATAATTGGGCCACACATGCCCCTATATCGACTACTCCAAACAAGCCAGACTGCCCGACCCATCCGGAGGGGGGAAGATATTAACAGGATTGTTTTCGTGCCAACCACGAAACACATGCTCTCTAAGACAGAATGTTTTTAAAGCCCTGGTAAGCCGAGTTGATGTCCAGCTCCAGCTCGCGGGCCTGGACGTCACTAAGCTCCTCGGTGGCCTTCATCTGGTTGAGCGTGATGAGCCACTGCACGATCTTGCCGCGGTTCTCAAAGTCGCGATCCGTGACCTTGTTGACCGACTGGATCACGTCCGTCAGGAGCGGGTGCAGCTGGTCCTTTGCCAGCAGGCCGAGCCGCAGGGCGTCGAGGAACGTGATGAAGTCCTGCGTGGCCTCCAGGATCAGGGCTCCGCCGGGCGCGCTCCCGGCCCCGCCGCCTCCCATGTCGCCGGGCCCGCTCATGCGGTTGACGCCGCCGCCGCCGGATGAGGCCTGCACCGCCGTCGCGGGCATGCCGACCCGGATGCGCTCTGTAGCCCGGGGGACCTCGAGCTGGAAGCGCGGTGCCAGAGGTCATGCGCCGTATCAGCGGCAAGGAATAAGCAGCAAAATGGGAGGGGTGGGATGACGATAGGGCTAGGCGGACGATGGGCCTGCTACCCATACGCGCAAGAAAAGAACACGGCACATACGTCCCACTCGGCCTTGAACTCCTCGAGGTCGCCAAAGGCGGCTGCGACGGTCTCGTCGGCCAGGATAGAGCGATACTGCTTGAGGGAGCGCTCGCAGATGTCGGTGTAGTCCGACTCAGGGATGGCGTCCTTGAGGAAGGCCTTCTCGAGCTCGTCGACGGTGACGATGATGGAGAAGATCTCGGCGAGCGAGTCCTGCAGGTCGCGCTCGGCGCGCGTGTCGGCCAGCCGCACCTCCTCGTCGAGGCTGATGGTGGCCGACATGGCCGTGTTGGGCACATAGCTGTGCGGCGTGGGCGCGTAGCCCTGCATCGGCATCATCGTGAGGGGACCAGGAGGTTCAAGCTCGCGGTCGTCGTCGCTCAGTCTGGCCGCGTGTGCATTGTATTATACATGTCTGTCTGCCCTCTTTGGCGACTTCGTCATCCCAATGTTGAAGCCTGGGTTCCCCCGCCCCACCTCAGCGATGTCAGGCCGCGTGGGTACCTGGGAGGTCCTCCATGGTGGAGACCTGCCCCCCAGACTGCCCCCCAAACCTAGCCCAAAACGGTCTAGACCCTCCGATAAGATAGCGGATAGCAGACCGAACTGCTATCGGGGGAAAATTTTGTAAATTTTGGGGGGAGTTTGGCGACACAGCGGAAACGAGACGGAAAAAAACCTCCAATTTGCGTTCTTGTTGTGTTTTGTTCCTTTTTTTTTGGCCGTCACCACGGCGCCTTCTCACCCACTATGGCGCCCTCAAAGAAGAATCTCAAGGCGACCAGGAAATTCGAAAAGAAGCATCTGAAGGGCGTCCTGGAAAAGCGCAAGACCGATGCCAAGATCAAGCAGCGGGCGCAAGTCAAGGCGAAGAAGCAGGCTAAAAAGTCGGCCGATGCCTCCTTCTACAAGTCTAGCGACAATGCCGACGGCGGCGCCTCCAAGCCCGCCGCCAAGAGGCGGCCGGGCGCTACTGTTGGCGAGATGAGCGTCGACGACTTCTTCAAGGGAGGCTTCGAGATCCTCGATGGCAAGGATGCGGGCGCGGGTGTAGGGAAGAAGGCCAAGGCCAACGGGAAGCTGGGCAAGAGGAAACGAGACGAGTCGGATGCTAAGCGCCAGCCTAGCGCTGGCAGCGGCGACGAAGACGAGACGAGCGACTCAGGTTCCTCGGTCCAGGACGGTTTCGTCGAAAGCGACAGTGACGACGGCTCCGCCATCGACGACGAGGATGTGGGCATGACCAAGGAGGCCATGGATGCGCTGGCCGAGAAGGACCCCGAGTTCTACAAGTTCCTGAAGGAGAACGATCCCGAGACCCTCGACTTCGACGAGAACGTCGACATGGCCGAGGTGGATGCGCTGAGCAGCGGGGGCGAGGAGGAGCCGGACCAGGAGGAGCAACCCAAAAAGAAGCGCAAGAAGGACAAGAAGAAGAAGAAGAATGCGGATAGCGACGAATCTGAGGAGGAGGACGAGTTTGTCAGGAAGAACGAGCTCACGCGCGAGATGGTGGCCAAGTGGAAGAAGTCGCTCGACGAGACAAAGTCTCTGCGGGCGGCGAGGCAGGTGGTGCTGGCATTCCGGAGCGCTGCGCACTTGAACGAGGACCAGGTCGAGGGCGAGAGGGCACAAAAGTACAGCATCTCGAGCCCGCAGGTGTTCCACGACATCCTGGTGGTGGCGCTTAAGCAGATCCCCGAGGTTCTGCAGCACCATGTCCCCGTCAAGGAGTCGGCGTCGCACAAGACGTATGTGCAGACCGAGGGCAAGAAGTTCAAGACGCTGTCGATCCTCATCAAGAGCTACACGGCGTCGGTGCTGCACCTGCTGCGCACGCTCTCGGACGACGGCACTCTCAAACTGACGCTGTCGGCACTGACGCCGCTGCTGCCGTATCTGCTCTCCTTCCGCAAGCTGCTCAAGAACCTGATCAAGACCGTTGTCGGCTTCTGGGCCCAGGCTAGCAGCAGCGAGTCGACGCGCATCACGGCCTTCCTGGTGCTGCGTCGCCTAGTCGTCATTGGCGACAAGGGCGTGCGCGAGGCCGCGCTCAAGGCCGTCTACCACGGCCTGGTCCAGGGAAGCCGGGCCACCAACGCCATCACCATCCAGGGAATCAACCTGATGAAGAACTCGGCCGCGGGTCTCTGGGGCATCGATCAGGCTATCGGCTACACCACCGCCTTCAGCTTCATCCGCCAGCTTGCCATCCACCTGCGCAACAGCATCGTGCACAACCAAAACGACGCCTACCGCGCCGTCTACAACTGGCAGTATGTCCATTCGCTCGACTTTTGGTCCTGCGTCCTGTCGGAGCATTGCAGTTCCCTCGCCGAGGCTGAGGCAGGGCGCGAGAGCCAGCTCCGCCTCTTGGTCTACCCCCTGGTCCAAGTCACTCTGGGTGCCATGCGCCTGATCCCTACCGCCATCTACTTCCCCTTGCGCTTCCACCTGATCCGATCGCTGCTGCGCCTGAGCCGCGCCACGGGCATTTACATCCCGCTCGCTTCGGCCCTTCTCGAGGTCCTCTCGTCGGCAGAGATGCGCAAGGCTCCGCGCCCCGCCACGCTGAGGCAGCTCGACTTTGCAGTTGCTTACAAGGCGCCGAAGTCGTATCTGCGCACGCGCGTCTACCAGGACGGCGTAGGCGAGCAGACGGCCGAGCTGCTGGCCGAGTACTTTGCGCTGTGGTCCACTAACATCGCCTTCCCCGAACTGGCCCTGCCCGTCGTCGTCGGCCTGAAGCGCTGGCTGAAAGACGCGCGCAAAAGGTCAGGCAACAAGAATAACAAGCTTCAAGCGTCCATTGTGCTATTGGTACAGAAGATTGAAGCCAACTCCAAGTTTATCGAGGAGAAGAGGTCAAAGGTGGACTTTGCGCCTAAGAACAGAACCCAGGTTGATGCCTTCCTCAAGGACTTTGAGTGGGAGAAGACACCGATCGGCGCCTTTGTCATCACACAGCGGAGAGTCAAGGCAGAGAAGGAGAAGCAGCTGGCGGAGGCAAGGAAAGAGGAAGACCAAAAACGGAGGGAAGATGAGGGTGAGGCCAAGGTGGCCGATGCTGAGGATGACGGGGAGGAGGAGGAGGACAACGATGAAGACGATGAAGATGACGACGAGGTTGATGAGGACGGCGAGGCAGAAAGCCAAGAGGACGACGAGCACAGCGACTAGGTTTGGTAGGCTAATAGCGTGGGACAGTATGATCCACGGACTTGAAGAACTAGACAACCCACCGCCAATTTCAACGGGCAGTGCGAGCTTTCCCTGTCTACCTTCCCCAAGTCGAGGGCATGCGTTGGAGCGGGCCGGATCACGAGCAGGCCCACCAAAGTTCGCGGATGCACCAATTCTCCCCTGAACCTTCACGCGGGGGCGGCGCGCCACGAGAAGGATGCCGTTTGGATGTCGAAGCCAAAGGCAACCACAACCTTCCCGAGGAATCGGAGATGGGTGCCGTGGGTTTTACATGCGGGCGCCGTTGCCACCCGCCTTGCTCGCCGGGCTCCGTCGCTACCAGCAGCTTTGGCGTCACGTTCCCATCACAGAGCTCTTTCCTACACGTCCATATACAAGCCCCTTCATACCAATCAATCATCAAAAGTGATCAGCTTCCAACTCACGGTGCCGTCGGCTTGCACTTGGCTGGATACTACGAACTAGTCGAACCAGCAGCCGTCGCGGGGGGCCAGGCGCACATCTTCTCCTTGGATCCAGGTCGAGCGCAATCCGAGCATGATGGACCCCAATAGCGCACAGACCGAGGCGTCCTTGCAGAGCTATAGGGACTACGCAGAAGCGGTCCTCGATCAGTATGGCTCCCGCCTGAGCCAACGCCGGATCAAGGCTGCCCGGAAGCTGATGGCGCTCTGCGACGGCTGCACGACCCCGAACACCAAGCAGGGCTCCCAGGGAATCCCTCCACAGACTACCCTGGAGGCGGAGCACCTGTCGGATGAGCTCACCCTTGCGGTGAAAAAACTGTCGTCCAAGACCCCTAGGCGGTCGTTGAAGGCGTACTGCTCGGAGAAGCTGCTGCGGAAGCCAACATGCGGCGCCGGCCAGCCATCAACAGCAACACTACCACTACTGGCACCGTCACCACCACCAAGGCTACCGTTGGCACCCCCCGGCGAAGGGGGCTCCGGTGCGCCGGACGGGGGTGACCTGCACCCGGTGCAGACGAGCAGCGCCGGCCTGCACTGCGGCATGTGGGCGCTCCTAGGCAGCCTCGAGGCGCAGCTGCCGCGCGTGGCGGCGTCGGCGTCGGCGCCGCCGACCGCGGGCGAGCTGCGCGGCCTCTTCAAGCGGCTCGCCTCCACGAGGAACAACTTCTACGCCGACGACATCGACGCCGTGCTCCGTGAGTGGGGCGCATCCAGGGGCCTCTCCCTGAGCCTCGGCGTCGTGGTGGAGGGGGCGCCCGGGGGCGAGGGCGGCCTCTCGTACCAGATGCGCGACGCCGCCGACGCGACCATCTGGATCCACAACGACAACGCCGAAACTATTCGCGGCGCGCAGTACAGCCACTACTCGGCCATGGCCTAGGTGGAGGGGTGACTGGCTGTCGCGGGGCTCTGAGCGAAGGGTCGTCCATTGGAGGTCGGAATGAAGACTTGTTGGCTAAACCACTTTTTTTTAATCAAAAGCAAGGGGAAGCAAGAGAGAGCAGGAGAGCCCAGGGCCTCGACATCCTGGAGATGGAAGCCGACGGTGGATGACATTGAGGGTTTGGAGTTGTCGTGAGATTTCAGCAGATTTCATATAATTTTGTCCATTCTGTGTATCTTGCTTTTGCCCGAACTGCAGCATTAGGACTTGGGTGACTTCTCAGGAAATACGCTTAGGCTTGTTCCATAAATCCTTCAGGATCGCAGTCGAACTATGGGCGGGGTCTAGGCCTCCAATGAGCTCAGCTGTGGCGCACTCGTGGTACACATTTCGGATTGCCTGGTATGGATTTGATGCTGCACCAGCTGGAGGCCCAGGCTGCCATGATCCGAAATACGAAGCAAAAGAAAAAAGAAGCCCACGAGATCAAACGGGATTGCTTTCCGACGAGGTCGGTCAACACTACACTGCATCAATGCTGCGCTGTGGATTCTGTTGTTGGTTCCCCTAAACTGGTCTCTCTCCCAAACTGCTCAAGACATCACCGACGACGTCATCGACCCAGCATTAACTCGACAGCCGCCCTCTTGAAACCAGAAAGACACGTCGCGGATGAGCCATGGCGCCGCTCGCGGCAGACCCTCGCCAATTGCTGGTCGTGCTCAACACGGCTAGGCGGCGGGCGCTTTACACGCTGGTCGACGAGATCACGCAGTACATGCGCTCCCAGCTCGTCCTGAAGCACCGCGACCAGGACCACCATCAGAACCGACGGGGCCAGCCCACCTCTCCCGCCCCCTTATTTGTCTCCTCCGAGAGCCGCGACAGTGCCGATGGAGGAGGTAATGGCAGCCCGCCCGCTAGTCTGCCCCAGCGGCCGAAGCAGGCCTCTCAGCCCCCGACCCGGGAGCTGATTCGACTGCGGGCCACCGCCGTTGCCCACCTTGACGAGTGGCGGCGCCAGCTGCTCAAGTCGCTCAAGGAAATCGCCGCCGCTCCGGATGACGCCAAGATCACCGAGGCGCGGCAGGAGCGCCAGGCCCGTCTGCAGCGCGCCAGGGCCGACACCCCGCGCCAAGGCGAGAACCTGCTGGACTTTGATGAGCCAGCTGCGGCTGCGGTCACGGCCACGGCCACGGCTGGCGACCATGGCCCCGAGCTGGCCGCGTTCCAGAAGCTGTACCACCCGATCCCGACCCGCCTCACCACCGTCCCGCGCGAGGACCGCGAGGAGGCGCTCAGCTGCCTCCTGGTCATGATGCTCTCAACGGGCGCGTACACGGCGCTCTCGCGCACCCTGGCCGTCTACCTCGCCTCCGCCCTCGACCTCGCGCCCGCGGTGCTGGCGCGCGAGGAGGCCGAGATCGCGCGCTCGCTCGTCGAGTCGTCCACCTCGGACGAGGCCGAGAAGCGGCGGCAGCAGCAGGCCATGACGGCCGAGGCCGAGGCCCAGAAGCGCCGCCAGGAGGGGCAGGCCAGCCGCTTCTGGAAGGTCGGCCTGGCCTCGGTCGCCGGCGCCGCCGTCATCGGCATCACGGGCGGGCTGGCCGCGCCCCTCGTCGCCGGCGCCATCGGCGGCATCATGGGCAGTGTCGGCCTCGGAAGTTTGGCCTCGTTTCTTGGGATATTTTGGATGAACAGCGCACTTGTAGGAGCCTTGTTTGGGGCTTATGGTGCGAAAATGACGGTAAGTGTGCTTGCTGCCTTTGCCCACGATCTACTCCTCTAACCCATCCATATGATATAGGGTGAGATGATGGACCAATACGCCCGTGAGGTGGAGGACTTTCGCTTCATACCGCTGAATGAGGCATGGGGCAAGGAGTACTCCAAAGAGGACAAAGACTCTCGACGGCTCCGCGTTACCATTGGTATCAACGGCTGGCTCTCATCCAGGAATGATATAGTCAAACCTTGGCGTGTGCTGGGGGCCGATACCGAGGTGTTTGCCCTCCAGTACGAGATCGACAGCCTGCTCAGCCTCGGCACCGCTTTGCGTGACCTGATCGACTCCTACACCTGGGGCGTTATCAAAGTCGAAATCATCAAGCGAACGGCCTTGGCGGCGCTATACGCCGCCATGTGGCCACTGCAGCTGCTCAAGGTCGCCTCTACCCTGGATAACCCCTTCAACCGAGCGCGCAACCGGTCCGAAAAGGCCGGCAGGGTGCTGGCTGACGCCATCATCAACAAAGTTCAGGGCGAGCGACCAGTGACCCTGATTGGATACTCACTGGGGGCGAGAGTGATACACTCCTGCCTCATTTCGCTGGCCGAGCGCCGCGCATTCGGCCTAGTGGATCAGGCCGTGTTCATCGGCGCCCCGGTCCCTGCGGACCGCGCCCAGTGGGAGGAGATGCGCAGCGTGGTGTCGGGGAAGCTGTTCAACGCCTACTCGGAGAACGACTTCATCCTCGCCTTCGTCTACAGGGCCACCAGCATCCAGCTCGGCGTGGCCGGCCTGGAGGCCGTCGAGGGCATCGACGGGGTCGAGAACCTGGACCTCAGCGACGCCGTGAGCGGCCACCTGCGCTACCCGGACCTGATCGCCAAGATCCTGGCCCGCTGCGGCTTCCCCGACGTCGAGGGCGGCGAGGGCCCCATAGAGACGGACAAGGAGGTCATCGAGCTGCGGGACGATGACGGGAGCGCCAGGCAGGGGAGCCTGATCGACCTCGACGACAACGACGCCGCCGTGGCGCCCGAGCCCAAGTCGCTGCTGTCCGGCCTGCCCGCGGCCGGCAGACAGGCCCGCCCCGCGGCCCCACGGTCTAACTCAGACGTTTTGATGCAGCAGCTGGACCCCATGGCGGCGCTGGCGCACATGGACCAGGGTCAGCCACAGACCCGGCAACTTCCCGGCAGCGCCCCGCTCGCCCGGGCCCCGGCCAGCACGCCGCAGCTGCCAACCGCGGCGCCCAGCGAGACCAAGGCCAACCCCATGCCGCCGCTCCCGGTCCTCCCACGGCCTGCTAGCAACGGTAGCGGTGATGGCAAGAGCGGCAAGCCGGCAGACGGCGCCGAAAGTGACAGCGACAGCGACAGCGACGATAGCGACGACGACGGCCACGTAGGAATAAGGATGGAAGACAACGACGACGGCGATATGGTCACCTACGATGCTCCTATACCCCTGGATGACTAGCTGCTGCTCCTCGTCAGCCGGGGGCAAAGCGGGACTGCGTCGGCGTTGGACAAGGCGTGTTGGTCTAGCGTGGCGGAAGTTCAAAAGGCACAACACCGGTTTATATACCTCCCTGGTGTTCAATTTGCAAACTATCGCAGTTGCTCGTTGGGATTAAGCATAATTCCAAGCCCCGCTTTATACTTACCCCTTATCCTCTCCCCCTTATAATTGTCTCCCTGCATCTTCCCCCATAATCTCGTCGGCCAGCATCCCAACCCAAGACTTGAAGAGTTATAAAAAACCCAAAAAAAAAACCCAAAAAAAAACCAAAAAAAAAACCAAAAAAAAACCAAAAAAAACCAAAAAAAAACCATACAACACCGAGGATTCCCCAGTGTTCATGCCAGAACAATATTGCGTTCGTCGCTTGTGTTTGCCATTGCTTGTTGTGGAGATATTCGTGGATGAAGTTGGGTTGTGTGTGGCACTCGCTTGTAAACCACGTTATGCATCCCACAGATAGCATAAAATTCGGCCTTACGGACAGTCGCTCCGGCACGGTCCTCCCAATCACGTGACCGCGGGCTCTTGTCGTTTGGAGTAAATATCGAGCCTTTGTGCTGTGCCTTTGCCCACCCGTGTGACAGCACCCATCCCACTAACTTCAATCTTGGACCCGCGACGATTACCTATATTTCTCCATACTTTCAAGCAGACGCAGCCATTCCAGAACACTCTACCTTGACGTTTTATCTCCCTGCGCCACTTTTGGAAATCATGGCATACTTACCTTGGCTGCGCAACCTCAGCCGCCGCGAACGCCTTCGGCCGAGGGCGGACAGGGACGACGAGCACCTGCGTGAAATGTTCAACGCCGCTCGTGATGGAGATATCTACCAACTCAACGCTGCACTGGAAACCCTAGCGCAATCTCGCGAGCAAATCAACATCAACATGCTTCACATCCCCACCGGCTCTGATATCAGCTGGACGCCGCTACATGCCGCCGTTGATGGCGGTCATTTCGACATGGTCACGCTCCTAATCGCTCTCGGTGCTGATTTGGAAGCTTGCGAAGGTTTCATGGGTGGCGCGCTCACGCCATTCCATCTGGCGGTCAAGTCCGGCAGCCCCGCCATGGTCCGGTTTCTGCTGGATTCTGGCGCCGATGCCCATGCTCATTGGTACGACCGGCAGGACTATGGCATTGCGACTTTCTTGGCGATAGGTCCCGACCGCGAACCCGAGGCGACAATCGAAGTAGTTGACATGCTACTAGACCGTGGTCTGGATATTAATGAGCCGTCCCCTTGGTATAGTCTGAATCGCCTGGTATGCGTGCTACGCTTTTATCCCACCCCGAGATAAATCGCAATTCTAATCCCCAAATATAGATGTTTGACGCTTTAGAAACTGGCTCGGCCAAAATTGTGAAGCATTTGATGAGGCGCGGTGCTTTGCTGTCCAACGATCACTCCCTGAACCTTCGTCAAGCGGCTCGCAGTTATCGATCCTCCGAAGCCCTGGAATTTCTAATCGAGGAGCAGGGCCATCGTGATATCGACAATGGTCTAAAAGCGATTTTCACAGCAGCAGCAAGCAAGTCATGCCACCACGGGTCAAAAGCCGCAAAAGTGCGTTCTAAAATGGTCCGCTTCCTGGTTTCACACCTCGTCCGCGATCTGGGTCCCGGGGGAGCTCTCAAGGACGTACCGGATATCAACACCCTATTTGAGGTTGCGGTCCATAATAATAACGCAGTTCTGGCACGGCTGCTGCTAGAGCACGGGGTCGGCACAGACAGCGGCCCCTTGAAAAACTCGACTCTAGTCGCTGCCTGTAGGAAGAGGGCAGGTCCAGAGATCATCAAGGTGCTTCTCGATGCCGGTGAAGACGTCAATTGCCATACCAACCCCTCATACTCGGACGAGGTTTCCCCGCTGCTGGAGGCTTGCCGTACCATCTCTGACCCCGACGTCATCAAGTTGCTATTGGAGGCAGGGGCGGATATCAACTGCCATTGTGATGGTAATAACGCTCGTAAGCCATCTAGCCTCTTGTCATGACCGGTTCGAGTTGCTACATAGATGCCTGACCACTGACACACTTCTCGACCTCTTAGTACATTACAGCCTCGAATCACCAGCAATCATAAAATTACTCCTCAGTGCCGGCGTCGATCCCAAAGCACGCAACCATCTCGGCGAAACCCCCTTATTCAACCAAATCAACGGCATTTGCGCCAGACACTACCCACCTCCTACCAAGGACGACTTCATGGATTGTATTCGCCTCCTAGCTGAAGCATGCCAAAGGCTTGGTGAGATGGATGCTGTCGACCGCCACGGAAGGTCGGCGCTGCACCTCCTCGCTCGAGAAGCTGATCATACAGATACCACGTTGAACTACCCACACCGCGTCGAGACCTACGTGGAAGCTGCGTGTATCCTGATCGAACGGGGTGCCCGTCTTGACATCCGAGACGATCGGGGCAGGACCGTAGAGGAGACATTCCAGCAAGAGGCCGGGTATTCGCTGCTGGACGAATTGCGCAAGGCAGGCGTGCAAATTGTTCCGAGCGAGGTGGATTCCCAGACACATGCCAAGCAGTGAGGGCTTGGGAGATTCGATTTCATCCCAATCACCAATGGAAACCACTCATCTCATCGCCCCCTTTGAAATAGAATGGTCTGTTGGTGTTTGTTGTTTGGACTTACTAAATCGCTAGACCCGCGTCGGCCCGTCCTCCAATTCCTGGGTGCGTCTTTGCCCGTTGCCCAAGAAGGCGATAGGAGATCCACCCATGGGTGCTACCAAATTGGCAGCTTGGTTCTATAAATAGCGCAGGTTCCGGTCTGTTGGGAAGCAGGCTGAGTGCACGATGTTGCGCTCGACGCCCGTCAGTGGCTCAGCGCTGAGGGTAGCGAGTGCAACCCATGGCTGTTGGTTCTGGCGTTTGTCAGAATGCTGATTGTATCACGGTTGTTGGTTTCTGGACTGGAGCTTTGGCAGTACTGCTCATGTGATCTCTAGGAATCGATCGTGATGCTGACCTTGGGTTTAGGGGCTTTTCGGCGGATATATAACACAAAGTCGACGCCATCGACGAATAGCACAAGATGCCATCTTCATCCACACATCAGCATCTTCAGTTACTCGGAAACATCTTCTACCATAGCAATTTTAACCACCTGACAGCATCTCCAACATCGTCAGCCGCTTGAAATTCTCCATACTTCCTTTTACTCTCCCTCTTTTCACTCGCAACGCATCCAGATATCGCATCCTTTTACAGTTCCACGATCCAGCCATCTTGAGGCCGTGTACTTGCCGGCTAGCCTACGACCAGAAGCACGACATACAAACTCAGACCTCCCACACCCCGTCTTCAAGATGAAGCCCCCTGTTGTCGTCCTGAGCGTGGCTTTTGCCCTCCTGTCACTGGCTCTCGGGGCACCACTGCCTCCGGGAGTACCGGGCGGGGAAGGGTCTTCGACCAGCGGCGTGCCCCCTACTACACCACCCCCAAAAGGAAAAGTGCCACCGGCCGGTGTCGCGCCCCCCACTACGCCGCCACCAAAGGCAAATATTGGGACCTTTGCCAACGGCAACGTGGTCGTGGAGAAGCTGGAGCCAAGAAAACCGATCGGACCCTACCATTTTGGCTTCCAGCTCGATCCTTTTCCCAAGGTCACATTACCCGGCAGCGCTGTCGAACAGGAGGTCGAACTCTTCAGGCTCACTACACACTTCCAGCTTACCGGCTACGCCAAGGCTATAACGGGGAAGTACAAGCCCGACAACCAATTCAAAGCGGACCTAGACAGATTCTGGGTTACACTTGCGCAATATCTCCTCTGGCAAGCTCATTCATTCGGGAGCGGGCTCCGGGACGTCGGGAGAGTCAGAATGCAGAAGATGCCAAACACGCTGGCCTTGAAACGCACCGGGCCGGATACGTTTGTTGCTTCGACCTCGGCGACCGCTTTCGAGACAGGCACCGAAATGCAGAAGCTAAAAGACGCCGTCTCCAAACAGGGCGCGACAGGCGCTGCCTTGAGCGAATGTTTAGGGAATCACCAAAACCACAGGCTTTACGGTGCGTGCGCGGAGCCGGGCGCGTTTGAACACGAAGCCAAGGATCCCGGCTACAACAGCAAAAACGGGTGGTATAAGCCCCCTGTCGAAAAAAACGGTCCAATAATGGTGGTTTGGTCGACCCGCAACGTGATCTACTCACCCTGTCTGGATGAAGCTAGGGGACTCGGCTGCGGCGAGCACGTCAAGAAAATGCTCGACACCACCGGTTTGAAAGACTATGTGGTAGGTTCGGATATAGTAGCTAGAGATCGCCCCAAGCCAACCACGGAGGGCGAGTTTCTGGAGTTCATGCAGGAACACGGCCTGGGCGTCACGCTCGCGAAGAACACCCTCCATCAGCCCGAACCCAACAGACGGGCCAAGGTCCCCGCGGAGCTGTCGACGAATAATACGCCCCAGAAGAGCGCGGACAAGCTCAAGGAGCTCGAGGAGATAGAGGCGTTCGAGAGCCTGATGAAGGCGTCCGGGTGGGAAGGGGAGGACGTGAGCCAGTGGACGCCCGACTCTGCCGCGAAAGACCTGTCCGAGCTGTCTATCGACAAGAAGAAGAAGAAGAAGACTGACGGCGATGCCGCCCAGGCGGAGGAGGAGCCCCGCGGCAGGACCCTGGGATCGATCCCGCACTCGCCTCCCAGCCCGAGCGAGGAGCGCCGTCGCAAGAGGCCGAATTATGGGGAAGGCTCCGGTACCCGGGGCGAAAGCTCTCATGCCGGAGGCAGGGGCCCTAGCGCTGGGGGCATAGGCAGGGGCACTAGTGCGGGGGGCAGGGGCACTAGTGCTGGGGGCAGAGGTGGTGGTAGAGGCGGCGGTAGTGGTGGTGGTACTGGTGGCGGCAGTGGCGGTGGTACTGGTGGCGGTAGCGGTGGTAGTGGTGGTGGTGGTGGCAGCGGTGGTGGGAAATAAATTTAGGGCGAAGAGAGGTAAGGAGAGGTAACGAGAGGTAAAGAGAGATAGAATATAAAGCTTGCGATACTTTGGGCCTGTTTGTTTATAAAGCGACTTGTTAGAACAGTGGCAGCTGTAACGGTTTAAGGCAGCTTGCCCAATAATCTTGAAAAAGTAGGGCTGCACAAGAGCCTAACTCAGCGAAGGAATCGAAAACGGTCCCACGATCAGGACTTGATCCCTCCTCGAGAGGGCAAATCTACAGCTTGGAACATGGCAGAGTGAAACCGGCCAGGACAATAGAAGCCACGCCGTAGCAGAATGAATTAGCTAGATCTATGATGAAAGGGCATCCGCCGCTGCTGCTGCTGCTGCTGCTGCTGCTGCTACTTCTGATTGTGTCTACCCTTTGATTCATCATGTCCAGGTCCCAACCTGGGTAGCTGGACACGGGGCACCTGCGCCCAACGAGCGAGAACGACGACTCGACCTGCGCTGGGTCTGGATTTGGCGTTGTTGCTCCGAGTGGGGGTACTGTGGAGGCACTGGTATATACTGCGGGAAGGGATGCCAGGGCACGTTTGTACTTGTGCCTGAGAAGGAGAGTTGGTGATGCAAGCTAAGCATGTGCCAAGTATCAAAGTGGATGTTGATATTGGAATAGGTCAGATCCACAGGGTCACCCTGTGGCTATTGCAAATATTCCCCGGCGCTTTCAACCTGTTTCTGCATCACTGCTTTTCTTTTCTTTCGGCCAATATTTCAACTTGAAGTTGAACTCGTTGCGGCGGCACGGCGTGATCCATACCCAGCCAAATAACTGCCCGTTTTCCACAAGAACCTTGTGAAACAGTCGGCCGCGTTCCTCTTCCGAGGCGGGCCAGTCGCCGTCCACCTTGCTTACGTACGGCTCCATGACGAGCAGAGCCTGTCGGGTCCACGGCTCGGCCCTGTCCTGGTCAAACCTCCTGGCTTCAACAGTAGGGCTGCACTTCGGGGACCTCTGCTCGTAAAGCGCGAAATGGTCTGCTGGAGGGTCGAGAGGGCCAGCTCTTGAATCGTGGCGTCGGGCAGGTTAGGCTGCAAGCCGCGGGCCCGCGTGGCGGCATAGGCCCAGCAAGGGGAGCTTTGTGAAGTGGCCGACGCCTGCTCTTTTGGGCCGCGAATTGGGCAGTATAAAACGTGCCCAATGTGCTGCTCTGGTTGTTAGCTGTGCCAAAGCCGAGCGGCTATATATAACACCTTGGAATGGAATACCTACCGGTTGAACTTGAGATTTCCCTATCCGAACACCCAGCCGTGGGCATGGAGATTATTGACCACCTCGAAGACATGTCTGCAACTCGGCCCGCAGACAAAGTCCGCGGGCAAGCCGTAGGTAAGTATGTAGGTTACCAGGTAGATATATTGAACCCGTTTTGTATGTATTTCTATCCTGTGCCTTTGCGGTCGTGGTTAAGCCAAGAAACTTGGAGAGCGCTAGATGAGCCGTGAAACAATAAAAAGATGGTCAAAGGCAATGGACGCCATGTAAAATCCCCCACTCGCCTCGTCTACACCCCAACCACAACTCGTCACCCAAACCGCTGCTTGGCCAGCTCCTTGAGCGCGCCGACGACGCGGTCCTCGCGCGCGTGGTAGTTCTGCAGCCGCTTGCGCAGCTCCTCGGCGCGGGCGCGCGCCTCCTCCTCGCGGCGGAGCTCGCGCTCCGTCTTCTTGCGCTGCTGCGACGCGAGCGCGGCGCGGAAGTCGTCGGCGCCGTCCCCGCCGCCCATGAGCTCGCCGTCGCCCACGTCGGCCGCGCCCGCGGAGCCCTCGCGGAACCCGCGCAGCTTGTCGTTGAGCTCGCGCCGCTTCTCGAGCCGCCGCTCGCGCGTGCCCGCGTCCGCCTTGGGCGCCAGCTCGTCCAGCCGCTCCTTCTGCTCCGCCCGGTCCGCCCGCCGCGCCAGCGCCCCGGCCCGCCGCTCCGCCTGTCGCGCCTCGTCGTCGGCCGCCCGCCGCTCCTCCAGGTCCTGCGTCGTCGGTATCCCGGGCCCCTGTCGCGTGCTCGACGCCGGCCACGCCCTGCCTCGCGCTGGGGCTGCTCCCCCGGGCGGCGGCGGCGGCGGGCCGAAGCCGTCGTCGTCGTCGCTTTCGCCGTCGTCGTCGCTGCTCGTGCCGTTGCGTTTCGACGTCGCCTTGAGCGCTCGAGACGTCGTCCCGTGGGCGCCGGCTGCGGCAGGCCGCCCCGGGATTACGGCCGGGCTGTCTCCGCGGTCATCACCCGACACGGCTGGCCTGTCGTAGCCGTCGTCCTCGTCGCTGCCGTCAACACCGCCGGCCTTTTCCTCGACCCACATGCTCGCGACGCGCTGGAACATCTCGGGCTCGTACCAGCCCTCGGACAGCTTCCCCGCGTTCCAGCGCTTGACAAAGGACCTCCAGCGGTGCCGCAGCTCGCGCTCGCCGAGGCCGTGGATGTCCGTCTGCGCGTGCAGGTCGAGGTAGTGCGCGAACAGCGGCCGGAAGACGGTGTAGTCGTGCCGCGACAGCGCGCGCGCGTCGTATGGCAGGATCCTCTCCCCCCGCGGCCGGCTCGTCGTCCTCGTCGTCGTCGTCGGCGGCGGCGGCCGGCCCCATCATGGACGCCGCGGTCGGCCTCGCCGGGCGCTTCGGGCGGGAGCGAGAGCCCTCCTCCTTGGATTTCCGATCGCGCCGGCCCGACTGAGACGTGCTCCGTGGCCGCTTGCTGGACCGGTGCCTGTGGGGGCGCGAGGACGACTCGCCGTCCTGCCGTCGGCGGTCTCTGGACTGGCTGTCCGCGTCCCCAGCCCGGTCCCGATCCCGATCGCGGTAGCGGTGGCGGCGATCGTCTCTGTCGCGATCGTCGCGGCCGCTGCCGTGGTTTCGTCTCGGGCGCGAGACGGGTGACCTTGACCGCCTCCTGTCGCCGTCCTTGGCAGTAGGCATGGCTCAGCTCTCGCTGACCCGTGAATTGCTCGCTGGCTTCTGCAAGTGCCTTTCAACGGCTCCCGCCGATAGCCCCAGAAGACAGATGTGGCCGGTAGAGCGAGTCAGATACCGGAGACAGAAGCCGTCCCGCGATTACTCGAGGCGACCTGCGTCCTGGATTTATACGGCCAAGCTCGGCGCGAGTAGCGTCGGGCTTGCTGCAACTCCGATTTCCGTTCGCTCTTGTCAGTCGCCGGCCGGTCTAAGAGAGAGAAAGCTATGTCGAGAGGCCAGGATATCCAGTTCGTGTGATTATTTCGCTATATAACGGGGGATTAGGGAGTTGGCAAAGGTGGAATAAAGGGGGGCAAATCAGCCCGTCGCGAGTTTTTTGGAATGTCGTGAGTTCGCGATTTGGCCGGCCGCCTAAACTAACATTAGCGGGGCCTCTTTTTGAAGCAACCGGAACTACTCAATACCTCGGGCCAATCACCAGCGCGCTACGACTCAGCTGGCCCCCACCTGATGGGGCTGGCTGCAGGGCTACTGGGTCCAGAAGCTTTCTTGGTTGCTCGGACAGGGGTCTGGCCCCTTCAGTTTGTCCGCTGAAATGGCATCCATCCATCGCAGCATTTGCCAAACAGAAACAGCACGCGTCTACCAATTTGCTAGCAGAGCAAGACAGAATTGGGGGCACTGTTTTTACAGATATATATAAGTGTACTGAGCCGTATTACCGACTCCCAAACCCAGGGGTATCATTCATCATACTGTCCATCGTTAGCATCCCAGCCTTCCCCCCAAAAACCCTCCAAGCAGCCTCATGCAGACGTCATAGTTGGCACCGCCAGGTCCAACATCTTTCCGTGCCGGCGCTCCCCATATTTGCGCCTCATCAGCCGTCCGCGTAAGGGTGGCTGTGGATCAGACAGCCCACACACTGGCAGTCGTCGCCGCACAGGCAGCTCGCCGTCTCGCCCTCGCAGCCGAACGGGTACGTGACAAAGAGGAAGTCGCTCGCTGAAAGGTGCATCTGGTCCTCGCTCGCCGCCGACGCCTCGGACGGCGTCTGCGCCTGCGGTGGTGAAGACACCGCTGGTTCTGTTGCCCCCGCACCGCCCGCGCCTTGCTGGACCTGCGCCGCGGTGGGGGACACGGCTTCTGTGGCCGCGGCCGACAATGTCTGGTCGCCGCCGCCGCCGCAACACCCTCCTCCTCCTCCTCCTCCCACCCTTGCCGGCGCTGTCGAAGCTGGTGCTTTTGACACCTCCGCCGCGCCCCTTGGGTTCCTTCCTTCCCCTCGCGGCGGTTCCTCCGTCATTATGTTCATGGCCGATCGGACGTAGTCTTGTGTAACCTCGTTGTACGGATGGGCCGGGCAGCCGAGGCAGTTGCAAGCATCCCCGCAGGTGCAGTGGTGCGACATGCCCTCAAACCCTCCCCCGTCGTCGCCGGCTCCGAGGCCTATGGCCGGCGCCTGCGGCGCACGCATGCCCATGTGAGCGGGCGCATGGCCCGCAGGGAACGCATAGCCCAGCCCTCCGGGAGGTGGCAGCACCTGTCTCCACTGCGGAGGCTGTATAGGGTGCTGGTATGTGCCGTAGTAAGGTGGGTAGATGTACATGGCCGGGTCGGCCGAGTGTGTGAAGAATATGGGCTGCATGACCGGTGATTGGAATGGGCTCATCACTGGGGCGCCCGCAACGCCCATCGGGTGGCTCAGTGCTGCCGCCCCGTTTGCAAGGCCGCCCCCACTCGTCGCCGGGACATGCTGTCCGAAGTGTCCCAGTGGCTGGTGCGCGGCGGTTATGACAGTGGGTTGTGGTGGCTTTAGGTTCCCATTTCCATTGACTCTCGTCGATGACGCCTTGCCTCCGCAGCAGCTCTTGGGTGTCGCCGCGGGGGTGGTCGGTTTGCTTGCGCCAGCTCCATCAATGGTGGCATCCGCTCCATATCCAGCCTCGTCCGCGTTCGCGCCAAAATCCTCAAAGTACGACCCGTTGGTCGCCGCACCGACAATCGCCCTTGGCGTCTCGTGTTTGATGGCTGAAGAGGGTATGGCCAGACGGCCGATTATCTGCCGCGGCAACGGATAGTCCGCTACATTATCCAAGCTCGCTGCCACAGTCGGCTCATCAAGCGTCCCGGGAAGCGCGGCCAGATGATAGTCAAGCGAATGGCCGGGTGCCGTCGGGGAGAGGACTTTGTCGCTACCGCCTAGGGGCGGTATCCTGGGGAGGATGGGGGTTCTGTAGGGCGGCGCCGAGTGTATGTTGTAGCTTTCGGGATCCATCCTCCCGAGCGTCGCGACGTCCAAGGACTGCTTCCGGGCCGCGGCCTTGGTGGTCTTCTGGATCTGGAACGTTCGCCTGGTCGGGGACATGGAGCCCTTGAGGGCCGGGGATTCGGGCGGGGCTGGCTCCGGGGCCGGTGCCGCATCCGAGGGGCCGCAGCCGCACTTCTGCGCTCGCGGTATGGCCGCCGTGATGCCGCCGCATGCGCATGGTCGGCCTGGCGGGTGTGGGCATACGCTCAATGGCCGACCCGGCTTGCGGACCGGTACCATGAGGCGCTCCTTGGCATGTGTGCATTTTGTAGACCGATGCCCACGTATGCAAGGCTCACTGTATCCCAAGTTGGGACCACATGTTAGCATTTCCAGCCCAGGTCTACTCGCAGGTCCAAGTAGGAGAGGAGCTGGGTGATGAGCCCAATGACAGCAGGAATGCAGCGCGCGAGCGGCATCCCGACTAGGCAAGGGTATGGGATGGGGGCGCAGATGTATTTTGGGTAGGATGAACCAGATACCCGCCCGAACCGCGCATGAGGCACCGAGAGCCGCAGCGGGACGCTGTCTTTGGTCACTCACACACACACTCACCAAGCCATCTTCAAGCCGTTGATTATCGGCATCCTGACGCTATCTCGGGCGAGAATGTCTTCATGGGCCAGAGAAGGCGCCGGTGGGCGGTGTACCTCGGTCTAGCCCTGTCGACTGATTCACGGAAAGGGGCCGCTGCCTCGAAGTCCGAGACAAGGCAACCCCAATTTCTCCAACAATGCGCCCGCGCGTGCCGGCGTGTCGCAGATTCGGGCTGTGCGACGACGGCGGCCTCGCGTCTGGGGGCCTCCCGCGGACAGCGAGAGTTCGTAGTGAAGAGGTTTGGACTAAATGTGGGAAAATACGTGTTGTGAGGAGCTGAAGCCGCGGTGATGGTGTTGGATCGGGAGTCCGTGATGAATCAGGCCAGGCATGCGAAGTATGCTCGGCGTGTGCAGGGTCGCATCAATGACATGAGCAGCCAGACCGTTCGGTCAAGTCAAGACGGCGCCTATTCCTGGTAAAGATGGGACGGGGAGGCTCTGCCGAGGGGTAGCTCAAGCAGCGCACCACCGGTTTTTTTTTTTTTTTTTTTTGGTAACGGCAGCAGGAGGCAGTCCCAAATATGACCAATGTTGTGGTCCGTGGACAGAATGGGGCTTGGGTTCAGATGGACCCGAGACGCTGTCTGAAGTTCAGGGAGTACCGCGGAAGCAGAGCGGTACCTGAGAAGGCAGGCGGGAGGTATTGGGCGGCGTAGAAGGCAACTCGCCTGGGGTGCAGGTGAGCGAGGTATGCTAAACCTGGACGAAGCACCGGGACCACCCCCTCTCTTTCTCTCTCTATCTTGGGATCTTCGCCCCAACAACGTGGGCGGCGAGACGAGTGCGTGGAAATCCCCCGACAGGTGAGGGGGTCACACTCGGCTGAGCCTAGGCCGACAGCCAAGGGGAAGGACAAGAGTGGTGCAGCAGCAACATGTGCTAACGGTGCGGGTGCTGCGACGTGGGTTGTGACGCGGGAAAAGCCAAGTCGAGGATCCAATGGGCTTGTTGAGGAGGCAAAGAAAGGTACTCCGTCCTATTCAGGAAGCGCAAAGGGAAGAGCCCGTCCCACGTGTGCTGGAGAGACCTATTCCTCGCTCGTTGGAGCAACGGGCTTAGGTATTTGATAAGACCACAGCCGCCAGCCCGGCCACGCTCTGTTATCCCATATATTAGTTGTCGGATGTTGGATGGCTCGACCGGCCGCGAGGGTGCCCCGGTGACGCTGGTTGGTGATTTGGCTGGGCTAGGCCGTTGGCTCAGGCCAGGTACCACGTCTCGGTCGGTGGATGAATGATGGAGGTAAACAACTGCAGCAGATGGCGCAAAAAGGTACAACTCCCTCTCTACCTCACTGCCTCTTCTTCCATTTTTTTTTTCCTTATGGTTTTGGCCATTCTGCTACCCACCCCCTCGTTAGGGTATCTCTCCTGTGCCTTGTCCGTGTTTCCACCATGAGCAAGTTTCCATTGGCCATCGAGGTCTGGATGAGCACGGGTGGGTCCTGACACGGGAAATGGAGCCAGCAGTTGAGGGCGGGCGGGCTCGGGCTCGTGCTGCACACACCTCGGACGGCTGATGTGTGTGGGGGTGCGAGGTGGTTGCAGGGGTCTGGGGCTTCAATACGCGCTGGAGGGCCAAAGGCTCCAGGTCTGGTCCAGTTGAGGCCAAAGAAAACGCACCCAGGGCTCCCACCAGTGCCACCCACCTTACCACCAACAAACATGCGTGATACTAGCTGCAGCCGAGCTCGATATCTGACAAATCCCATGTGGTACCTGGATAGACACCTCCCCAGCTAGATGTATAATATCGCTTCCTCTATAATAATACCCGTCGCTGAAAGAAAAGGACCAGTCAGAGTTTCATTAACCGCAAATGGCCAAGAATCACACCATGATCAATGACCACAGAACCGGTCAGCGCACGCAATTGATCCGGTGTCAGCCGGCTCTGGAGCCGAGTCAGAGACCAACGCCGCCTACCAGTCCGGCTTGGTAGGCCTGTTTTGGATGCTCCGACAGCCCAAGGCACAGTAGCTCGCGGATTGGCTGACCGATTGCTGAAGGCCGTCCTTTTGAGCCAACTGTATGTACTACGGGCCAGGACTGAAAAGCATGCGTTGTCTGTCTGGGTATCTATCTACATACACTCAAGAGATAAAACTAAAAACCGCCGGCCCCCTCATCTGGGTACCTGGAAACTGCCTTGGGCAGGCGAGGGGTCCTCATCCTCATCGTGCTCGGAAACGGCGTGACCCCTCCGCCGGAGATCCATGCACATGGCCCTAGAGGGAGATCTCTTGGCGATCTCATGCCGCCCTGTCCGTCTACCCCCATCATTGAAGACAGCCCGGTAGGGCCATGTGGAAATGAGCGGCAAGGAACACCCATCTGGCCCGTGTTGATCTCGTCGATAAGGTCTCCATCCATAGCGTCATCGTGACGCTACAGCCTGCTCTTACGGCCTGCTCTTCTCGGCACAGCGCAACCTCAAAGGTCACATCTAGCTTCGTTGCCGGCGCTGTTTCTTCACAATGCCTTGTTCGATTCTTGAGTGCCCTTTACTCATTCTCAGAGTCCGGGCCCGCAAACATGTCAATCGCCCTCACCCGCTTTTTTGGGTTTACCACGGATGCCGCCATTTGGAACCCGCCGACCGTCTTTATGGGTGGGGGTGCCACTACCGGCTCCGAGGACTGAGGAGCAGTGTCAGCCATGTCCGCGTCCTGGCCTTCCTCCATGGAAAGCCCGGCCATCTGGCTTTCAACCAGTGGCTCTCCGTCTATATCCTCCTCGGCAAGGACTTCGAGGTCAAGGTCCTCGTCGTCCGTGTACTCCATATACGGCTCATCCTCCAAGTCTTCCTTGCCATCCAGACCGGCAGCTGGGGTAACGCCGAGTGGTGTTGTCGCCCTGAAATTCTTGGTATCATCATCGGTAGCCTTCTTGCTCACCGCATCCACAGTCTTCCATCTTCCCTTCTTGGGCGCCTCGTCGACCTTGGCCTCGTCCTCGCCCTCCCCACTCTCTCCTTCCTTGCCACCCTCTTTCAACGCGGGCGGGTTCGCAAAGCTCTGAACGAAGAGGGTGTGGGTTTCAACGGGGAAAACACACCACCCCTCCCAATGGTCCAGTATCAGAGATATGCTGCGCCTCCACTTGTCCTCTCGGAGTCGGCCCCATTTCATCTTCTTGGGGACCATCCCGAGCCCCTCAAAGACTTTGCGACCCCTCAGAGCGGTCTCGAAGTGCTGACGATAACGCCAAGCATGGCGGACGCCGCTTGTGGACGAGGACGATAGAATGTCACTGATCACATACAGACCGATTACCTTGGCGGTGTTGGTATCCTGTGGCTCTGCTGGCCGCTTGTCGTCTGGGCTCGTCGATGGGCCTGTTGGCTCGACCCCCTGTTGGCCCTTCATGTCCTTGTGTTCAGGGTTCGCCGGCGAGAAGGCAAAAGGGTGTTCGACGTTGGACACGATGAGATCGACTATCTCCTCCGCACCTCGGCTTGCATGGGTTATTGCGAAAGTGGCCACGCGCGCAACGTCCCCCTTGCGCAGCTTGGCCATGGTGGTCGGAAGCCGCGCGAGGAGGTGGGTCAGTTTGGCTTTCTCGAGGGGGCTCAGCAGCGTCTCTTCGGTTTCGTTCGCTGTAGCGGCCGCGTCCCCAGCGCGGCCGGGGTCGAGGTCGAACTCGTCATCGTCGGACGAGTTGTACTCCGAGTCGGACACGAACTCATCAACGCCCGTCGTGTACTCGTATGAGAGCGGCTGTTCGGGGAGTTTCCAGGCGCTGCTACCCTCGAATAGCGGCATGAATTTGGCTCGGCCACGCTGTGCCGTGGCTCCCGTCATGACCTCCCATAACCGGTAGCGGTACCAGACCCCGCCTTCACTGCGAGCGTCCCATATCCATGCCCACCTCTCCTCCCGCTGCACTTCTGGTCTGGACATCAGGAGTGCCTCGAATTCGTGCCCGCTTTTCAGCACAGCCTCGACAACCATGTGTATTGTGCGTAGTTGCTTGATGTCTCGCGGAGGGCGCACGGGGACATGTAGAATGCCAGCACGGCTAGCCTGCCCACCTGCAGCCTTGTTGTATGATGTTGGGGGCGCAAAGCCACGGCCATGGGCCGGGGGGTGGAGGGATGATTTGCCGGTAGGGTTGGGCACGGGCTTCGCGCCAAAAGGCTGAGAGCCCGAGGTTGATGACGATTGCGCCGCAACAAGTGTTCCCGTCATGGCTGCGGACGAGAGGTGTCTGTGGAGAGAGAGGTAGAAGCCGAAGCCGAGGTACCGATTCTGCAATGCGCTGACTGCCGCGTCGATATCTGTGGCGGGCGTGTCGGGTGCGAGCGTGACGATGGCGGTGGTGGATTTGCGCTCGGTGGCGCTGGCGCCGGCCGGGGGGAGTATCTTGACGCTCTCGACGGCGAGGCTCGTGGAGATGAGGGCCTTGATGACGGCAGGGGAGGTGGCGGGCGGCATGTTTGACAGCCGAAGTGTAGGCTTGGCCACGGCTTTCTCCTCGGCCCGATCAACAGCCATGGACTCGGCCTCGTCTTCGCTCGTGTCGAATGCCTTGGCTATCGACCGCGAGCCGCCATCCTCGTCAAGGGGCGCCCGGCCCCGCCCGGCGCCATCGCGTTCGACCCCGCGCGGGGCATCAAACGGCCTCTTCCGGGCGTAGCTCGTCGGGGCAGGGCCCAGGGAGCCGGGGCCGCTCTTCAGGCCCTGCGCGCCGAAATGGCGTTTCCCCGAGCCTCCAGCGAAGCCGAGCGGGCGGTCGGCGAGTCTTGCGGGCCTATCTGTCCGGTTAGCGGGGAATCGGCCGTCGCGCTGTCTGTCGCTGTCGCCGCCGCGGTCGAAGCTCTTGCGGAAGTCCTCGAGGAGGGCGGCGGTTTCGGCCTCCTCGCGCTGGCGCTTTGCTTCGGCCTCCTCCTTCTGCCGCTCGAAAACGGACTTCTTGGCGGGCTTCTGCAGCTTCGCCTCAACGTCGGGGAACTCGACCAGCTTCTTGGAAGATGCCATGGTGGGCGATGGCATGCATTCCGGCGAACGCAAAACGAGCGCCGGGCTTGGTGTTACGTGGATGCCCTAGCGAATGTCGACTCTGCTCACCCGCGTCTTGGATTTGGCTGTGGCGGCACTGACCTCCACCAAACACGCCTCGCGGGCTGACGAACGGCAAGTTCTCCCCACTACATTGCAGTGGGGCAAAGTGCGTGCGTGCTTCCTCCACTAGTGCCTGCCCGGTCGCGCCGGGCTTTGACTTGTGCAAATGGCATTCATCACACACAGATGTCGCAGCCAGTCTGAATGCTGGCATTGGTCAAGTTTATGTCTCATGTCCGAGACATTTTCAATTTACCAGAGCTCAGCTCCAAGCAGATACAGTAGCCAGACCGCAGAGTGTAAATACAGCAATCAAACCGGGTCGACTGTCATTCCTGAGATGAGGATTCCAAGTCCGACCCGGGTGAGGTACCGATGTACCTAGGCATCTATCATTTGTCTATGGTATCTTTGTGTCGCCTCCTGGCCATGATTTATCCCTATTCACCCGACCATCCTCACAAACTCCCAGTATGTAGAGCATACAGACGCCCTGCGAAAAATACACCAAACCTCACGCGCAGAGGACCGTTGGGACGATGCCATGGATGATTCTCTCTGACACACGCCGTCAAATTACTGCAGACGCTGGTCTTCCCATTTATCATGGAAGGGTTTCTTGGCAAATGCACAAAGACCCTGGAGGGGTCAAAAACAAATACAAACAAGAAAAATCACGCCAGACATCTTCATTATTTCCGTGGGCTGGGGCAAAAGCGCCCACTACTCACTCACACCTATTCAATTCCCGCCTCAAGCGAAATACCCAGAGTGAGCGAGCCCCTTTCACATCCCTTTCTCTGTCCGAGCTTGGACGTCTTGCACCGCTGTAGTAAGTGAAACCGCCTGTCCTTGGAGACCCTCTTGGCTTGCCTTTTCTGCCGTCGGACGGATCACGGACGTCCTAAACCTTGCTTGCTATTAATATACTTCCTACGCATTTATCCCCCAAACCTTCTTTCACTCCAACCCTTTTTTTTTTTTTTCCCAGCATGTCCAGACCCGCCACCGACTCTTTCTCTTCCTCAAAACCACCGCACACATTTAAATCTTCCTCGTCAATTCTCATCGTCGGCGCCGGCGTTTTTGGCCTGGGCACCGCGCTCGCCCTCGCAAGACGCCATGCATTTTCAGGCTGCCCCATAACCGTCCTCGACCGGTCGGCGGACCCGGCCGTCTTCCCCTCACGCGATGCGTCCAGCGTCGACAGCTCCCGCATAATACGTGCCGACTATGCCGATCCCGCCTACGCGGCCCTCGCCGCCGAGGCCCAGGTTGAATGGCGCAAGGCGGGCGAGGACCAGCTCGGCGGCCAGGGGCGCTACAGCGAGAGCGGCCTGGTCGTTGTCGCCGACGGGGACCCGACGACGCAGCCTGACGGCGCGCCAACCTTACAGCAGCCAACCACCCACAAGACCGGCGCCGACTATTGTCGATCGAGCTGGGAAAACGTCGTCGCCATCTCAGAACGTAATGGGGCAATGAAGGACAAGATCCAACTGCTGCCCACGCAGGACGACATCCGCAAGGCAATCGGCACCGGCGGCGTGAGCGGCGTTTGGGGATACATCAACCGCGCCTCTGGCTGGGCCGACGCCGACCAGTCGATGCGATGGCTATTCCGCCACGCCAAGGACTCGGGCCGCATCAGCTTCGTCTCGGGTACCGCGTCCTCCCTCACACGCGAGGGCAGCAAGATCACGGGCGTGACCCTCGACGACGGCCGCGACATGTCCGCCGACCTGGTCATCCTGGCGACGGGGGCGTGGACTGGCGGTCTGGTAGACCTGCGCGGGCGCGCGGTCGCGACGGCGCAGACCCTCGCGTACCTGGACATCACTGACGAGGAGCAGGCGGCCCTGGCTGCCCAGCCCGTCATCCTGAACCTCAGCTCCGGCCTCTTCGTCATCCCTCCCCGCAACAACGTGCTCAAGGTTGCGCGGCACGAGTACGGCTACCTGAACCCGACGACGGCGAAGCCGCTCCGCTCACCTTCCGACGCCGCCCGGTCGGAGGACGATGCTGCTGCTACGTCTTGCCCCATCTCCCTGCCGCCAAGGAACGTCGAGGACGCCTTCCATGAAATACCCGAGAGGAGCAAGGCGGTGCTGCGCACCGCCCTAAAGGACATGGTTCCATTGCCTGCGATCCACGACAGACCTTTTGCGAAAACCAAGGTCTGCTGGTACAACGACACCTCAACTGGTGATTTCATCATCGACTACCATCCCGACTGGGACGGTCTCTTTATCGCCACAGGAGGGAGCGGACACGGATTCAAGGTAGACTCTACTACATTCATTGCTCTACGTCACATGGTGGTTTGCATGTCTGGTCTTGCACTAACAAGTCATCATCGCTAGTTCCTCCCTGTCTTGGGAGAGCGAATCGTTGACTGCGTCGTGGGGGAACGACCAGAGGCGTTCAAGACCAAGTGGGCTTTCCACTCCACCACACCCTCAACCACCACCACTTGGAATGCTGTCTCGACACAAGATGGCAGTCGAGCTGGTGAAACAGGCTTGTTGTTCAGCGACGAAATGACCAAGGCGTCATGACGGGCTCCCGACGAGCCTGAACAGCAGTGGAGAGGGACGGGCCGTACGCAGGTAACGCATCCTTTATGGCATTCTCAAAGCTATCTCGTTGGTGCAAGGCACCCAACGCAGAGACAAAACAGGGCCTCGCCAGATGGGCAGATGACCTGTGCAGTTACAGGCAAACGCACAAAGGACGCCATGGAAGACCATAACACTCCGCTGTGAGCGTAACCCGTTCTGTCTGTCCCCTGTGCAATAGAATGCAAAAAAACATGCCCCCTGTGATGGCCTGTCGCTTCCAGACTCGCGGTGCTCGACAAGCCCGAGACCAGCAACAGTCACAGCCATGGGCTGGTTCGAAGCAGCCTGTGGGGTGTGGGCTGTATCCCCCAGACCCTTCCGATCCTCACCCGCCCTCGGCCTCTGGCTTGTTACTCGCCATGGACGAGGACATTAAGGTGACGACAATCCGTACAACCTGCGCCGTCCTGTCGTCGAAACACGCCACAGGTGTGTCTGACCTGTGGGTGTGAAAACTCTATGTTGCGTTTAGAGCCATTGAGGAATTTCCGATGATTTTTGTCCGCCTAGAATCCCCTCCAATGTAGAACCCCTCCGATCTGAACGCCAATGCAATGCTGGGAAATGGGAAAGCAGAAAATGTTACAAGCAAGTTGCGGTGAGAGACATTGCTGACGAGACGAGCCAGATATGCCCTCTGCCGCCTCCTGCGCGGTGTTGTGGGGTATTGGGTGGTATGGTTGCGTGGGTGGGAAGGTGTCGTAATATCGTAATGCAGTTTCATCGTCGTAGAGCTGCGGGTGCCTCAGACTTTGCGGAAGTCTTGGAGCACGGGGTAGATCATCTCGAATGCCTGGTAGATCTCTTCGCGAACCTTGGCACCCGTCAGGACAATCTTGCCGCTGACGAAGATGAGGAGCACAATCTTCGGCTTGATCATGCGGTAGATAAGACCAGGGAACAGTTCAGGCTCGTAAGAACTGAAGTTGTGATGGCGAGAAGCCAGACCCTCCAGCCGGATGGGGAACTTGATGTCACACGAGCCGACAATGTTCTGGATCTTGAAGTCGGTAAACTTCGCGTTGAAGCCGAGCTTCTGGATGATACGAGCGTACTTCCTCGAGGCGAGCTTAGAATCGTCTTCCGACTTGGCACCGGTGACGACCATCTTGCCGGAAGCGAAGATGAGGGCGGTCGTCTTCGGTTCACGGATTCTCATGATGACAGCCGCAAAACGCTACTCAGGTTAGCCCAAAATCCCAGAAACATAAGTTCTGGGAGGCGAGATGTACCTTGGGGTTGTACTCCGCATTGCGAGCATGAAGAGCGATGGTCTTCAAATCCAACCGACAGTCCAAGTTCACAGTCGCGACGATGTTTCTTTGGTTGCCTTATTAGCACCTAGCACATGGCAACCCCAGAAGCGTGCAATGCAAAACAGCCAGCGAGGGCAAACTCACTGAAGAGTGGGGGTGAGACCACTGCCAGTTTGGGTAGCAGCAGGCGTCGCAGCGGGAGTCGCGGGAGTCACCCCAGTGCCGTTGACGGCTTGAGCACCCGGCTGAACGCCATTCACAACGGGCCTCTGTCCGTTGACGTCGTTGGGAGGCGTGAGCTCGCCGTGGCCGCCAGGGAAAGACAGAGAGCCGGGAGCCGTGAAGGCCTTCGCCTGAGCCGCGTTGGAAGGATGAGTCTGAATGCCCTCCATGTTGATCCAAACTTGAGTCCTGGTCTCGATTTGAAAAGAGGATTGGCAGGACTGTAGTGTCAGATGTCAGTAAGGGAAACTGATCGTTGGAAGAATACGTGGCGCAGCAACTAATGGCGATGCGTGCGACGAAGGCTTGGAGTGAACGGCATGCCCAAAACGGGTTGGGGGAGACGGCAGGCCAAAAAAAAA
>NW_008804545.1:5205639-5250126 GCF_000145635.1 Gaeumannomyces tritici R3-111a-1
AATAGCAAACAGCCAGCGAGGGCAAACTCACTGAAGAGTGGGGGTGAGACCACTGCCAGTTTGGGTAGCAGCAGGCGTCGCAGCGGGAGTCGCGGGAGTCACCCCAGTGCCGTTGACGGCTTGAGCACCCGGCTGAACGCCATTCACAACGGGCCTCTGTCCGTTGACGTCGTTGGGAGGCGTGAGCTCGCCGTGGCCGCCAGGGAAAGACAGAGAGCCGGGAGCCGTGAAGGCCTTCGCCTGAGCCGCGTTGGAAGGATGAGTCTGAATGCCCTCCATGTTGATCCAAACTTGAGTCCTGGTCTCGATTTGAAAAGAGGATTGGCAGGACTGTAGTGTCAGATGTCAGTAAGGGAAACTGATCGTTGGAAGAATACGTGGCGCAGCAACTAATGGCGATGCGTGCGACGAAGGCTTGGAGTGAACGGCATGCCCAAAACGGGTTGGGGGAGACGGCAGGCCAAAAAAAAAAAAGCTATTGAAAAGCGGGTGGCTGGAAAGTGGCGGTGGCCCGTGCACGCCGAAAGAAAGGAGGGGTTTGGACGAGGAAGAGAGCCTACCAATTGATGTCAGAGGAGATGAACAAGCAAATGTGTCCCCTCAGAGCAGTTTGGGCGGTGCCTGGTGTGGTTGGGCTTGCGAAGAAGACGATGATCTCTCAACGTCGTCAGACGCCTCGTGGCAGCTTAACCAGCTCGGTGACCAAGGCCAAGTGAATGTCTCGGTCGGAGAACTCGGCGGCGGCAGGAGAGCTGCTCGGCACGCTAAAAGCACTCGCGGTGTTCCTGTCGGAACGAGAAAGTCGTCTCACAAGAAACAGGTAGCGAAAATGGGAACTGGATTCTATTCCTGACTTGGGCCAAGCGCACTGCCACCACTCGTGCAGTCGACTTGAGTCTTGCTTCTTCTCGACACCGACGAGGACCTGGGTTGCGATCGATGTCGGCAGTCCAGGTGTCCGGATGGGCACGCCGCGTCGACAAAGAGAAGAAAGGAGTATTAAAAAGTCTAGAGAGCGACGACCACACTAAATCGCAAGAGCGGTGGGGTGGGAAGGGAGAAATTCAGGATGCGAGGGCAAACTGAAATGGCGGTGGTTTTCGGTGTGTGTGGTGTGGAGCCCCAGAAGATACGTACAGGCAGGGCGCAGATTCCGAAGGACGGGCAGGAGTGGGAAAGCTGCCGTATTTATATCCGCGCAGAAACCGCCCCAGGTTGCGTGAGTGGCGTAACCTACTGCAAACGCTGCGTCCTTTGTCCAGTGGGTCCTGCCACGCCTCCCGGCCAATGGCGCGCCCAGGATGCGCATGTAGCTCTACATCCAGGCCTTGGACACTATTCCACCTTGGTGCAACCAAACCCACCATTCATTCGCTTTTGAAACACGAAATGTTCTTTTCCCCTCCCCCATCCCCGATCAGCTCCTGCCTCCACACACGCGAGTGCCAGCTCCTGCGGGCTCCTTTCCTGCCGATTCCTCGGTTTCCTGATAAGCGACATCCAGACATCCGGAACTGGTCGGAATTCGAAGCAGCCGCCAGGCCGTCAGCTCTCGCCGTCGCCGTCGTTCTTCTTATCCTCTGGAGCATCTTCCCGTGTTGACGTCTACCGCAACCATCCTAGGGAGACTATTGACCACCTCCCCGTCAACGACAGCTTGATCGCCGTCTTGCAGAGCCCAGCGCGCTACCTCGGCTCCCCGGTAAGGCCTTGGGCCTCCATGGCGGCACGCCAGACAGAACCTTCGGCACCCCCAAAACAAACATGGACCACGGCCTAGGCGGTGCTCGACAAACTCGCCCTTTCTTACCCCTTCACCTTTTTTCTTCTTGCGTGAGTCTGGAAGGAAAGCGATCGCAATCAACTGGTTTCGATGCCTTTGGCTTTGGCTTTTCCATTCCCTTCTCGCCCTTCATCCATCCCCGTGACCGACTCGATTCGGTGGGTGGCCCCAGTCCGGCCCAAGAAGGGCGTCATTAAACCCAGCCTGCCTTGGTCCCGCCGCAATTTTCCCTCCCGAGCACGAAATTGCCCCATCGTTACATGGAGCCTCCCATTCGCCACGGGCCAAATCACCGGGCGGTAACAAGGGTGTCCCAACTCCAAGCGGTGCAAGCCCATTGCCAGCCGTCGGTGCTCTTTGTTTTCTGTGTGTTGCTTTTTGTCCGCCCGCCAACCGTGCACAGCCCGGGCCCTCCGATCCTCATTCCCTGGCGCCAGTCGCCAAAATTTCTCCCTCCTTCACAAATCCTTTGTTGCTTTCTGTTTCCATCCCACGCACATTCATTCGGTGCTCATTTCGCACACAACCTGACCTCGTCCCTCCCTCTCCTTCTTCGCCGCTTCCTGTCACACGATGCTCCCTTCACATCCCCATTTCTTTGTCACCCCAAACCAGCCTGCCGCCATACTCCTGCATTCGTGCACGTTGTTTTCGTCGGGTTCTTCTCGCATCATGTCATGCCAACTGTGGCTTGAGGCAGTCCACGGCAAAGATCATGCCTGATTGCGGATGGTCCAGACGTGACAGTCTCAAGAGGCCGCGCATCCTCAATGCTGCCTGACTCCTGTGACTGCAGCCAGGCCCCCTCCCCCCTTTTTTCCCACCTCGCCCGGTTCGCTCCCCTTTGCGTGGTGTGGAAAGTTCCAGCCACTCCCTAGGCCCCCCTCCCTCCCTGGCGATTTTTTTTTCAGGCTGGTTTGGCACGGGCGCCGACAGGCGTCCTCCCTCCTGATGTACTGGTACTTTGCTCCTTGGCGCGCTATCCATGTCCGTGCGAGCCGACTCCTCGCCCCTTGCGGCCTCTTTTTTTTTCTACTTTTCCCCAATGACTCACTGCTGCGCACCAATCACGTCGCGTCGTGCTCGGTTTGCTTTGCCGTCCTTGGGGCCAAGCCCCCCAACCAACCGCTTCCCACCCATGGCCCATGGCGCCGACCATGCAGGCAGCCTTGGTGGCCCCAGGCCCCTGAAGCTGCCCATGATTTTCCCGCTCATCTCTGACCGATTTGTCACAAGCGGAATTTCCCCAGCTCTGACCGATGGTGCGGTCGCAGCCAACAAACAAGCAGTAAGCAAGAGGCAAGGAACACAGCGAACAAGGAACAAGAAGAAATAAAATCAATCACCAGGTGATGGATTTATCGATCCCAAATAGAGCTGATGCTAGAGCGCAAATAGTAATGAACAAAAATACCGAGCGAGAGCGACAGCCTGCCCCGTGCTTACTCCCCCGTTATCTTGACACTGCCAAAATTGGCGGGCTAATGCATGGCTGCGGCAGTCGATTGATTGTCTCTTGATGAAGCGATGCCACCCACACCAACCACCAGAGAACTCAAGCGCGATCCCAGCCGGTCCAGCACGCACCCCTTACCCCCTGCCGCCGGCGTGCGCCCGAGGCAACGACGTGCGACCTCGGCACGAGAGATGAGGCTTGCGCACTGTACGCCCGCCGGGCTGGGCCAGGGTGGTGCTGCACATTCGCGTCATCATCGCGTGCCTGTCGCGACACATTCGCGCCGCCTGTCCGGTCACCATGAGCGACGACGCGCGAGCTAGTCGTGTTAAGTGCCGGGTTTTGCTCTCCCGGCCATCGGGCGTAACGCCAAGACAACCGGTCATCACATCTATTGAAAAAAAAACGAAGCAAACATGACCCCCCCAAACAGAACTCGCACCATTTTCTTACAAGTACATGCCTCGTCCGAGACAGAAACATGATCCCCCCTCGCCTTCACGTCATGTAATACTTGGGGCCTTCCGATCCCTGTGGCGTCTGCCAGTTGATGTCCTGCAGGGGCGCCTTGATATCGCATGTTTTACAGTGGATGCAGCTGATGGGGGCGCAAACGGACATGGTCAGTGCTCACGAAACAAAAACCAACGGGCGGCACAACCAAGCCGCGATCGGGGACGGTTTGTTTGGCTTACTTTTGCGCGTTGATCTGGAACCGAACTCCGAGCTCCTTGGAAGGATCCTCGACGTACTCGTAGACGCCGGCCGGGCAGAATCGATTCTCCAGCCCCTTGAACTTGGGCCAAGTGTCGACGGCGTGCTGGTCCCAGTCCTTGACCTGCAGGTGCACAGGCTGATCCTCTTCGTGGTTGGTACCGGTGCGGGACACGCTGGTGAGGATGTCGAACGTGAGCTTGCCGTCGGGCTTCTCGTACTCGATCTTCTCGCACTGGTCCGCGGGCTTGGTGGCCAGGTGGTCGGGCGTCTTGTGTTTCAGGGTCCAGGGCACGCGGCCCTTGAGGAGGTACGTCTCGAGTCCAGAGTACAGGATACCGCCGTACATGCCCAGGGGCGAGTGGAACGACGGGCGGATGTTGCGCACCTCCTTGAGCTCCTTCCAGACGCTCGACTGGCGCAGCGAGTCCTCGTAGTCGTACAGGAAGACCGAGCCGTCGCTGTCGACGCCGCCGAGTGCCTTCCATGCCGCCTCGGCGGCCAGCATGCCCGACTTCATGGCGTTGTGCGTGCCCTTCACCTTGGGCACGTTGACGAAGCCAGCCGAATCGCCGATCAGAGCGCCTCCGGGGAAGGCGACCTTGGGGATCGATTGGAACCCGCCCTCGATCAGGGACTTGGCGGCGTACGAGATGCACTTGCCACCCTCGAGCACCTCGCGGTAGAGCGGGTGCTTCTTCATCTTCTGGAACTCGCCGTAGGGTGACAGCCACGGGTTCGCGTAATCGAGCGCTACGACAAGGCCGACTGAGACGAGGTTCTCGCCAAAGTGATACATCCAGCCGCCACCGTAGACGTCCTTGGAAAGTGGGTAGCCGAGCGAGTGCGTGATCTCGCCCTTTCGGAACTTGGCAGGGTCGACCTCCCAGACCTCCTTGAGCCCGAGACCGTATGTCTGCGGCTGGCTCTCGCGGCGCAGATCGAACTTTTTGATCACCTGCTTGCTCAGGCTGCCGTGGCAGCCCTCGGCGAACAGAGTGCAGCGGGCGTGGAACTCCATGCCGCGCTCGAAGGAGTCCTTGGGTCGGCCGTCGCGGCCAATGCCTAAGTCGTTTGTGGCGACGCCGAGCACAGAGCCGTCGGGTTTGTACACAACCTCGGACGCGGCGAAGCCTGGGTAGACCTCGACACCGACCTCCTCAGCCCGGGCACCCAGCCAGGCGTTGAACTGGCCCAGGCTCAGAATGTAGTTCCCGTGGTTGTGCATCTGGGGCGGCGCGGGGAGCGGGATGGCCATGGACTTTGTCAGGAAGCGCATGCGGTCGCCGCCAGCGGGGGTCGCGTGCTCGAATCGGTCGGGGTTCTCGGGGTCGAGCCAGTTGGGGATGAGCTCGCCGATGGCAGTCGGTTGGATCACGGCGCCCGAGACGGTGTGCGCACCCAGCTCGCCCGCCTTCTCGAGCAGCAGGACCCTGAAGTCCTCATTGCCCGCTTCGTTCGCCAGTTGCTTAAGCCGGATGGCTGCGCTGAGACCGGCCGGACCTGCGAGGCGGCGACGATGTTTTGCCCTCAATTGTCAGCGAATATTGTGCTGCCTGCCATGCCTGCCTTTTGTCTCACCTCCGCCGACGATGCACACGTCCACCTGGTCGCTTTCCCTCTCGATCGCTTGAACATCGAACGGCTCGGCTTGGCTGGCTGTATGCTGCGATGCGGTAACCGAGAACGGCCTCCTTCCCCTCCAGGGCGCAGGGCTCTGTATCGGTCTTCGCGCCAACCTGTTCAGGGCGTGGCGGGACGAGAAAGCCGCCCTTGGAACAACGGTGGCGAGCAGGGGCGGAGCGAAGGCATTGCGACCGAGGCGGCTCCGCGCCGCTCCTCTGGCCAGCGCAGACATAGGGTACCTGGTAAATCAATGGATTCCACCCCGAGTCTACCTGCACATCGCCGTGTCGAGAAATCGTGTCCAGAGCTAGACTTGATGGTGGGGGGTCTTAGTGACAGGCTCAATGGCATTCCATTCCCGCGGGAGCTATGACGTTTCTTTTTTTTTCTACACCCCCTGGCCAGCTGAGGCGAGTCGCTGCAGCCAATCCGGTTACAGCAATTATCACAAATTCCATCTTGGGCGGCCGACGCATGTGACACCACACGCACATCAGTCCTAAGCCCAGCGCATTCTTTGCCGAAGGAAGCCGGCTCAGCAGCCGACGACCGATCCACCATTTGAACCGCCGCTGGCCCTGTGGCTGAGTTCGGGTACGGCCGAGAGGGACGACTTGGACGCCCACTGGGAATGGTTGTTTGTATTTTGGAATATGTCTGGTCTCACGCCTATCGTCGGCTCGCCCTTCAGCGGCCTAGTAAATGCACCCCGCGCGGCACCGAGTCCAAGCGCGTACGCATTGTGGGAGCTTTCACAAGGCAGAGATATGAGCTGTTCAAATGAGAGAAGGGAAAGAAAAAGCAATACAGCCCCGTAAGTGACCATGGCGGCGACGTGCAGCTCAGACCGGAAATGTGATGACAAGATCAACATTGGAATCCTTCTTGCCGCACGGCAGCTTGTTGAAGCTTTCCCATATGCCTACTAAATCAAGTCTGAGTATCTGGTCCGCGAATTCGAGGTGCCTGCCGAGGTCCTGGGCCTCTGACCCTCGGGCGACGACCCCGACCGAGCTGGGCTCGAAGCTAGGACACGAGGTATAAATACCTAGATGAACCATAGCTGTCAGCCATTCTCGTTCCTATTGTTCAGTTGGCCGTATTTCTTCTTTCGTTCTTTGCCGGATTGTGGCAGTCGATTGAGCATAGCACAGGGTTCAGGGAGGATAAATACCAAGGATTCCTAGCGCTTTGAGAGACACCCGAAGCTGGAGCGTCGAAGAAGACGGCTGCTCGTGATACTCGGTTGCGATTATCGCTGCCGCGCCAGACATCTTCCCAAGCAGACCCAGGATGGCCAGACCAGAGCCGCCAACCTTGCGCACAACATGCGCTGTCAAAATTTCAGCACCCCGTTCCGCAATCGTGAGCTCCGCGACAGGATCATCGGAACAGAGCGTGTATGGGCCTGTGAGCCTGGCTGACCCATGCCGGTATACAATGAATTTGGCGGAAGGATTCGTATCTGGGGAGGAGAGGAAGTCTCGCAGAAACACAAGCTCGGTTAGGGCCGCGGAGCCCATGTTGAAGAGTCCAAGCATCGAGGCTTGACCGTGCCGCGCCTGTATCCTTAGAAGCCGACCGTCCGTATGCTCGAGGTACATTTCTGCCGTTCTCCCAACTACCTCTGGTCGTAGAATCAGCAGCCGGCCATCAGGGGTCTTTGCTGTCATCTCTTCGATAAGGTTGCCGTCGTGCTGGCCAGGGTTGTCAGTGATATATATTGGGCCGCCAGATAGGCAACGTGCGGCGGCATGGAATCGCGAAAAGTGGTGCACTGTTTGGAACATGTCCCAATCCGGAAAGATGCGTAGATGCTGGCTAAGGAGAGCAATATGTGCGTTGCAGAAGACATGCCAAGTGTGGGAGCTGATAACAACACGGTTAACGAATGCAATAATATGGAAGGCGTTTATAGGACATGACATTACCCTGCATCGTCGGGAAAGAAGTCGTCCGAGTTCCGCATCATTAATACAGGCCAGTCGTCCCTCAGAAACTCGGGAATACTCTGGGGGATCTGGGCCATGCATGCAATGGCTTTCCCGTCAAAGTGCTTGACAAGGGCAGAACGCCATGCTTTCTGATAAGATGCTGTGAGCGCCGACCGGTCGTCCGCATGCTCGGGGTAGTCCAGAAAGCTTTGCGTGTCAGTCTTGACGGCGTTCACCCCAGACTCCACAAGAAAGCTGCACGGGTCAGTCAGCGTGCCAAGGAGATTTGGGAAGCGGAAGGGTAGTGAGGCGAACCGGTAGAAATCATCAAACAGCGAGTGGGCATCGGGTCCGTCCACCGTGGTCATGTCCCCTCCGCCAAGCCATATGCCCTCGCGCCGCTTTACTGTTCGCAAGGTGTACGTCTGGGCAATGTCACCAGTGGGGGCTACGCCACCCCAATACCCAAAGACCCCATGCCAGACCGCGATGTTTCGGATGAAGGGGAAGCGGCGGCGTATCACCGAGGTTAGAGCTTTGAGGCCGCCTGGGAAATTCTCCTTGTTGGCTTCGAAGGCGGTCCAGCGGTGCTGGAAATTGGATTCGCTAGCAAAGTCCAGAGACTGCCAGTTGTCGTCGATAATCAGATTTGTAGCGTGAATCCCACTTGAGCCCAGCCTGTCAAGAGCATCTATTATCTTGGCGGGTGTCAAGTTCTGTCCCAGTCCGTTCCAGGTACAGTAGGCGAGTCCATCGTGCCAGTCCTCCAGCTGATGCTTGGCCTGTGCAGCAGGCTCAGTGTGGCAACCTATACTTTCTTTCCGAGCATATGAACGGACAAGGTTCCTGGCTGCCCCGAACACGGTAGCGATCGCGACGTCGGCTTGCGTCGCTGTGGCGACAAAGACACGCCCTGTGCCTGTGGATGGCCTGTCATTGCGGCATCGAGCTAGGATATTCCCGTTGTTATCAGAGCTGAGTGTTGTGAGGACGTCCCCGAAACTCAAGGCCAGCATCACGAGATGTATGCCATCATCTCTGAGAATAGATACTAAAATCCCATCCTTGTCAAGGGAAACTCGACCGCGGCCCTGGCGAGGACCGAACCATGCCTCATTATGCCTCACGATGGCAAACCATCGCAAGGCACGGACTGGCGTGCCCAGAGTGACAGTGGAATATCCGGACCGTCGTCCTTGGGCAGCAGCAACGGATATGGACAGCTCCCAGCTGAGGCAAGCCTCGGACTTTTCAAGCCCGGGCTCGATGTGAATATCATGGTCTGGGCTCGTGAGGTAGCAAATAAGGCTATCGTTCGGCAGCTGTTGGGGAACAAATATGACCTCCCCATCGCCCAGTCTTGATATTTCCTTGGCCCATTGCCATTGGGTATCGGATTCGAGTCGGAACTTGACGGTGAACCGGAAGCTCGAGACATGGCCCGAAGCCCTTGCAAGGGAGCCGCTGAAGTATACGCTTCTGCCATCACTCCCTTGGGGGAGGCAGCCTAACTGTAGTGCGTCCGTTAGACCAGGCCAGCGTCGGCCCCTTGCTTTGCTGGGAACGGACTTACGCGGTGCATCAATGCCAGCTCCGCCCAGGTGCCGTCTTCAGTATTATCGTGCCAGACAACAACTTCCGAAACGCGGTCGACGTTGCCGTGAGCCCCTGGCCCATAGCACAGCGAGATGGCGAAGGTGAAGCAAGCCTGCATATCTCTTGGGTCAGACGCAAAGAGGGCCACAGGGAGTTCAACTAAATACGCGCAGATACCATACCTGGCTGCCTTGTATGGGCGTCACAAAGCCCAGTGGTGGATCGCATACCAGTCGCGGCCTCATTGTCACCTTGGGGAGTTGGTATATACCGCGGAACGTCGTGTGTGTCAGGGCGTCCCGTCTAGCGGCGTGTCCCTATAGCCACATCGCCTGCCCCGCGGTTTTAAACACCCGAAGCGGGAAGTGGCAGGCACAACAGCGCTGAGCTCAGAATCGGGTCTCTTCAAGGGCAGGAACGAAGCCGCGATCGGTGAATGGGCAGTTTATTGAATTTCCGACCCTCGGGCACCCTGCCCAACGACCAAGAACGATAGAGCGAGAAAAAAAAAGAAAAAAAAAGCACACAATAAGAAAACTAGGTAGCAATAAGTAACCAGAAGCAAAGTAAATACCTATCTAAATAAATGACAAAATATTTCCCCTCGTGAGGTGGTTGCTGCCACACGTGACGCTCATCCTGCATGGCCACACAGCACCCAGCGCAAGAGGTGCTGACCTCACTCTGCATAATGCAGCCGGAGTGGAATGTGGGGGTGGTGTTTCGACTTCACCTTCGCTCATCGCCAACTGTTGCTGCAGGAGTATGGGGAAGGTCTACACATCCACCACTCTCCCATAATTTCGACCATGGCACTTTCGTCGCTTCTTTTCTCATCATTGGTGCTGCCCGTCGGCTCCGTCTCTCTGTGCTTCCTGATATACCGCTTCTTAGTCTACCCAGCCGTCTTGTCGCCGCTGTGTCGAATTCCTAATGCGCATTGGCTTGCGCGCATCTCGCCGCTCTGGATCCTCCTGGTGCGCTTCCAGCGTCGGGAGAACAGGACTCTTCAGCGGGCTCACCGAAGACTTGGCCCTTTTGTGCGTGTCGGCCCCAACGAAATCAGTGTCGACGACGCTGGCGCCGTCAAGACTATCTACCAGGGCGGCTTCGACAAAACATCGTGGTACTCCATTTTCGACAACTATGGGTGCGTATATTATACTTCTGTTCTTGGGCCGAGCTGGAGCTAACGAATCAGCAGCGTCCCCTGCATGTTCTCGGCCCAGACGAGCCGCGAACATTCTCTTAGAAAGCGGATGGTGTCAAACGTATACTCCAAATCCTTCATACAGTCTTGCGAGGCATTGAGGGCGCAAGCCAAAGTTATATTGTACGAGCGGCTACTCGGCATCGTACAGGAGTCGATGGTAGAAAATCAGAAACCGCACGGAATCGACGTGCACTCGCTATTCTTGGCTACTTCCATGGACTTTATCTCGGCCTACATCTTTGGCATCCGTCACTCGACCAAATTCCTAGACAGGCCAGGCTACAGGGAACACTGGATACAGCTCTATGCCGCGAGAGCGAACTACCCGTTCTTCAACCAAGAGTTGCCCTGGCTCACACGACGCCTCTCCAAGCTCGGCATACGGTTGTACCCATCATGGGTTGATGCCGCGAACAAGGAGCTGGAGGACTGGAATCGCAGCATGTGCGCCGCCACCCTGGCCGACGATGCTGTTCTTGCCGCTACCGGAGCATCTTCCAGCTATGCGGACGAAGCCGTCGTTACGAGGGCGTTGCTCGCCGGACTTGAACGGGAGAAAAAGCTTGGCGCGGATTCGATTCTCTATCCTACAGCTATCAGTCAATATGACCTGTCGGTAGCCTCGGAGCTCTTCGACCAAGTGCTTGCCGGCCACGAAACAGTGGGCATAACAATGACGTACCTGGTTTGGCATCTGTCTAAAAACCGCGACCTGCAGCAAAGCCTGCACGCCGAACTATTGTCCATGGAGCTAAACACGAAGAATGACGTGCCCGCCAACCCCAAAATGCTGGACTCGCTGGAACTGCTTGACGCCGTGCTCATGGAGACGCTACGGTTGCACGCGGCCATCCCTGGCCCTCAACCTCGTGCGACGCCCTATCCATCGTGCAAGCTTGGACCTTATGAGATACCCGGAGGGACACGAGTTTCGGCCCTGGCGCATACGTTGCATCGGGATGAGAAGGCCTTCCCTAACCCCGAGATCTGGGATCATACACGGTGGCTCTCCAATCGAACGGACGACGAGACGAGAAAAGCAATGAACAGGCAGTTCTGGGCGTTTGGATTAGGGGGCAGGATGTGCCTAGGCTCAAACTTTGCCATTCACGGTATGTGTTGCTCTTCCAGGCACAAGTTTCCGCTCCAAGATACGGCTGTTCCGTATCAGAGCCATGCTCACAAACTGCAGAGATGAAACTCATTGCCGCCGCAATCTATTCCAACTTCACAACACATATCGTCAACGATACGGGGATCGAGCAAGACGATGGATAGTACGTGGCCATTGCGTTTCACCACCATGATGTGTACTTTGTGGTAACTGACCAACTGCGTTTTACATAGTACCGTTGGGCCACGGAGCGGACAGCTCTTTGTTCGATTTGAGAAGGCTGATTGAAAAGGGCTCCATGGTCGGAAGCTTCGACATTGACACGTGTAAAGCGAGGCAGCTGAAGGAACAAGATTCATTTCTGCACTGTCCACACGGCATGACTTGGGGGTATTCTCTTTTTGCCTCCGAGGCACGGAGTATATGGCATTGACACGAAGAAAAAAAAGAGGCCAAGAAGGTGGACATAAGGAGCGCACGAGGGCGCACTATCGAGAAAAACAAAGAAATACGGAGCAGACAGAATCCGAGTTGACTGGGCCGTGAAGACATAGAAAAGCGCAGGGTAAAGAGATGATCTATTCCGCTCCAGAACCAGAGACAGGGCTCTGCCTACACGAGCCGCACGGGGCGAAGATCGCGCCTCGCCTTGGCCTTGCCGCCGCCGTTCAGAACAGCCAGGATGCTTTCCAGGGCGCCGCCAGCACCGGCAGCGCCGTCCTTGCCCTTGCCCTTGCCACCGAGACCCTGGAGCTGTGACGAGATGAAAAAAAAAAAAAAGGTTAACCCAACATGTTTTTTTTTCCGCACCGCAACAGACCCAGAGGGTTGGAGTGGGAGATTGCGACTTACCAGATCGAGCAGGCCGGCGGCGCCGTTGCCGTTGCCCTTGCCCTCGCCACCTGCGCCGCCGGCGCCGTTGCCCTTGCCCTCGCCGCCTGCGCCGCCGGCGCCGTTGCCCTTGCCACCTGCGCCGGCGTTGTTCTTCTTCTTGCCACCGCCAGCATTTGCGGTCCCGTTGTTGTCGGCGGCGCCGCCGGCAGCGGCCCCGGCGTTCTTCTTGCCCGCTTTATTCTTCTTGCCACCGCCAGCATTTGCGGTCCCGTTGTTGGCGGCGGCGCCGCCGGCAGCGGCCCCGGCTTTCTTGCCCTCCTTGTTCTCCTTGGCAGGGGCGGTGGCGTCGTCGGCGGCACCGCCAGCAGCGGCGCCGGCCCCGGCGCCCTTGTTCTTCTCGGCGGCCTTCTCGCCAGCGGACTCCTCAACAACAGCGCCCTCGTCAGCAGCCTCCCCTGCTGCCGCCGCCGCCGCCGCCGCAATGGCATCGCGGAGGAGAAGGGCCTGTGGTGCGGGTGCGAGCTCGTCACGCGCGGCCAGTCCCCTGTCGGCCGGCATGGCGGCGACGTAGGAGGTGGCTGCGAGGAGCAGGAGGGCGATGTTTCCGATGCTCTTCATCTTGGCTGTGGGTATGGGGGAGGAAGGGAGAGAAATAAAGTGGGTGAATCACGAAACGAAAGTGCTCAAAGAGGAAACGATGAGGCTTGAATAGAGCACAGCTCTGGTATCTGTCTACGACAAAAGATAGGACTGGCCTATGGTAGAAGTGAAAGTGAAGAAAAAAGGAGAGAAACCCGACCGGTAAAAAACGGAAGGATGGAAAGGTGGCTGATGAAGAGATGGGATTCCTTTTCTCAGGACAGAAACGGGAAAGGGCCAAGCATTCTTATACAGAAAAGACCCAACCGCCGGCGACTTCACTTCGGTTGGGACTGCCCTCTCCACCTGGAGATGATCTCCGTGAAGGCCGCAGGGGGGTGCTGAGTGCCCATCGGGGAGGGCGTGGGAGGCCCGACCATGGCTATGTGCCAAGGCCCTGTCTTCCAGGACATGCGACGAGACTTTTGGAAACATGAGGCTGATACCCTCTTCCTTGAGCAGGGGTCAGGAACCGCGACGGGACAGGGCAAATACCCGGGTACAGTATGTGCAGTCCGGAGTCGCATACCTGGGTATCCGTTAGGGCGGCGGTCCAGACTGTAAGTAGCGGGAGGGGGGGCGTGTTGGAAAGATGGCTGGGAGGGCAACGTGCGCTCGGCCGCGGGGGCGCAACGGTGTAGAGCCGTCCCCTGTAAAGTCGTAATCCGCCCGGGGCGGTCACAGTCTAGAAGGCGGTTTGGCATGGGTGGGCGCCATGGCCGCAGCCTGGTTTGGACGACACGACACCGGGGGAACGCTGCCGCGGAGGGCGGGAGGAAGGGTGGGCGGAAGTGGGTGTGGTTCCTCGAGCTCGATCTGGGATCGTCGTGGGGGACTCTCGGCGAAAGTGCCCTCTCTTGGTTCTCCCACCACTACGGCTCGCCACCTCAGGGGTAAACGCCACCCCCCAGCGGCCAGCTCCCGATATGGAAGCTTTTTGGGGACCGCGCTAGGTGGTCGGTTTTGGGACCATATTTTTCCAGCATCCACAAGGAGCGCGCACACACTGTCTGCTTCTTGGGAGGATCATGGTATGAGCAAAAATGACTGCCAGTAATGGTGTTCTGATCCGCGTCCGTCCTGGTTTCGAGAGGCGGATGTGCCAAGAAACATTCTTGGCGGTGTAAACAGCCAAACGAACTTCTAGTCCCCAATCCCCAGAAGGCGACGAGACGATTGCCGTTTAATGAACGGTTGCGGGCGCTCTCCCGTGGCCGATCGGACCAAAGCAGGCGCCAGTTGGGGCATGAGACTCGCTGGCAGGAAGGAGCCCGCATGCAGGACGGACGGCGCTTGCACAGACGGTCGGGGCGACAGATGGGCATCCTGGCAAGAGATGATTTGTCGTGGCCACGCGTACGTGGAAACACGGAAATCAGAAGAAAAACCACCCCCGGTCCCGACATCCCTTCCTGTCCCTTCCTGTCCTGTCCCGTCTCACCATCGACGACAGGCTGGTGGCGCCATGTTTTACCTGTTCCGCATGTCGTTTTGTTTTCCCGTGGCAGCTGTGCTGACTTGCGGCGTCGATCCAAGGTGTTCGCTGACAGAAAACGTCAACAAGTTGACAGACAGTAGCTGCCATTGTCTAGCGCTCATCTTTGCTCTATCTCAAACCCGTGTGGGTAGCGATCAAACGGGGCTAGCTAGCGGCGACTCAAAAGGACCCGTCAGGCTCCCCAAACATTTTGATTCTTTTCCTTTCTTTTTTTTCTCTCCTATCCCTTCCCACTCCACGCTCCAAGCCTTTTTAGTGCCTAACGCACGCAATTTCCTCGGTAGATCGCCCTTTCCTACTTTATTCTCTCTCCAAGCGAACCCAAGGTGAGGCGTTGGCTCGACTGCTCTGACCGGAGAATTTCAACACACCGCCCTTGACGGCGATGATACATGGCGCCCCAGGGTCTCAAACCGGCCCCTGCGCGTGGCCATGGAGGGGTGAGGAACTGAAACCTGGGCGATCGCGCACGCCCCAGCAGCATCCCCCGTCCCTGTGGCCCTCCAGCAACTCCTTCTCTTTTTCTTATCGAGCGTGGGAACGGCCAGCAATGGACACGGATCAGGCGATTATGTGAAAGGGGGTACGAAGCGTTGATCCGTTTCGATCTCGGCATTTCCTGACAGCAACGGCGCACGAAAGGTCGCGTCTGCCTGCCGCTTCGCAAAATTAAGCTTGTCTTTGGATCGCCTCATCTCATGCAACGCCGGGACGGACAGACCACACACACGGATGTACGTCTACGACAACATTTCCTTGCTTTTCCGTACCGTAGATACGTAGATTGTAATCCAGGTCCGCGGAAGCCATGAGCGGGATTAGGGTGGAGACTTACCAAGAGATCGCCTGATATCAATGGTAGGTATATCAAGCGACGGGCGACAATGTCTCCCAACTCGAACAAGGGAACAAGGGAAACCAGATTTGTGCCTGAGCTTGACTCCCGAGAATCGTCGAAAAGCAGCGGGAGCGAGCCCGAGCTGAAAGACTTCACATCTATATTTGTGCACGTAATATCAAGCATTATAGAGCCAGCGCTTTGTGCTATTTGCGTTTCTTTGCGGGCGCAAGCCTGCCCAGTACCATGAAGCCCGCGGGTCCCATTTTCTAATCTCGCCCCCGCCAGTGGACCCCCTCGCCAAGGTCGATACCAGCCAGGAGGACAGTCCAGCACTAGGATCGGGGCCACAGCCGGACCTGGAACGCCCTCAAACATGGAGAAACTGACCAGGGCCCTCCACCCGTCAGAAGTTGCTGCGCCTTCTTGTCAACTGGGATCAAATCCTGATTATTGGGCGGCTCCACCGCTAATCATCGCCAAGGGCGGCAACGTTTGCTTGTTCGCACGCCCAGAGGTTCAACGCTTTAATACAGGGGGAAAAGACAAGAAAAGAGAAAACACATGGTTAGCCGGAGTGATTCCAAAACTGGGCGTCTGAAGGGTGCAAAAATGAATAGGTCAACCAACATGCTTGTTGAACCGTTTCAACTGGAGAAAATGCAAAAATCAACTGATCCGACCCAGGATCGAACTGAGGACCTTGAGCGTGTTAAGCTCACGTGATAACCGACTACACCATCGGACCATTTGATGGAGATTGATGGGGCTTGCTGAGCTTATAGTGGGAAATCTGCCCCGCCTGCCATCCATTGCACGAGTCTGCTTGAGCATCACGACCACTCTCCATCCCTTCCAACGAAATCATAACTCTTAGGTTCGAGTACCCTACCGGAAATAATTTTTATCGAGTTTTTAACTTTAAAGGCATTATTCAAAAGGTAAGTAATGTAAAAGATTTTAGTAGGATAACGGTAAAAAAAACATCCGTGGGTAGGCTGTAAGTTAATGCTGTCGTATTATACCAAAATACTACTACCATTCTGCCCAACTAGCACACAAAATGCACGTTTATTTGCCATCTCCCATCTGCAAGTCGAGGCTACACGATTTTGGGGATCAGCCTTGGTGTGTTTGCCTTCCACTCCTGGTAGTCCTTCCGATCACCGTATAGCTTGTTGTACTTGCGCTCGCTGAGTGGGATACCCGAAAGCCTTGTCAGGATGAAGTACGAAAAGGCAGGGCTAATAGCCGACATAGCAGTCGTCGCCATCACACCGCCGATCCCTCCACCCAAGCCTGTGGCCGCCTGCGTCGCCGGTGCGCGCAGAACTCCAGCGGCCGCCGTGGCGATGCCAGTCCACAGGGTGATCTCGCCAAAATAGTTGGGATATTGGCTACAGGCTCGCGGTAATTCATATAAGCTTCTGTGGCCCCTTGCCATCTTCAGGAGACGAAAGATGGAAGGCGACGTCGGACTTACCTCTTGGACCACAGACCGCGTGTCATGAAAGCCTCGTCATGAACCTTGTTGTGTTTCTCCTCTAACCAGCGCGACTTCTGGCGGTCGGCGACGACCTCGAATCCGAAACCAAGGGCAAACAGTCCAAGTCCGAGCACGTCAGTGACGCGGACCCCGAAGGCGGAGGAGCGCGCGGCGGCGGCGAGGGCGGCGGCGGGGACAGAGTTCACGGCGAGGACGGGCAGCGAGCACAGCGTGACCCACACAGCCTGGGCGACAAAGGCGAACACGAACCGGCGCGGATTCTTCTTGATGACGTCGAAGCGGGAGTCCTTGCCCTCCTTGAGGATGCGTTGGAACAGGTACGAGCCCAGGCGGGTGGCCCACATGCCGATGGCGGCGCTCAGGGCGACCTGGCGCCAGTTCATGACGCTGGGCGGGCCCGAGCCGCCGAGGGCGGCCAGCAGACTCGGGAACTCGGGCTTGGGGGCTCCGGCGAGGGAGGCGGCGGCGCGCGCGCGGAGGGCCGGGAGGTATAGGCTCAGCGCGGTGGCTGCCAAGTACGTGAGGGAGCCCGAGACACTGTAGACGCCATTTAGCTCACTGGAAGATCTGTGTTGCTGTGCTTGGAAGCCACGGTGAGCCAAGAACATGAGGTTGCATGCTGGCGCCTACTCATAGAAACGATCCGATTGCAGCGCAATGCTGGGGCCAGCGACGCCAAGCTGCAGTGCAAAGACGAGGCCAACGCTCGGCACCAGAGTCCGCAAAAAGGGGTTTTTGAAGTTGGTGATGTGAAGGAGGCTTTGTAGGAGTCCCATTTTGAACCAACATGTATTTCGGACGGGCTGCCCGATTCTCTCTGTAGTGCGTGCACTGGGGAAGTGTAAAAGTTACCTGCTCTGGTATTTTATACCCAGGGTGGCGTTCTAAGAAGACACCGTGACGACATCAACCCCAGTGCAACATAGATGACTGAGCGCATAATAGAGTTTTGAGGGGTAGCTAGCCAAATTACGAACCAGTGATCACGGCAGCGTTTCGAGTCGCTGGCCATCGAGCGGCGGGCATTGTATCGACCGAGGTTGATGCAAAGTTTAGTGGCAAGTTGCAGTCACAGTTGCAGCGCCCAGTCTCTGCGAATTACCAAGGGACTCGTCACAACCAACACTTAGCAAACGGCACTCGAGACCCATGCAGATTCCAGATTCGCTGATCGACCTCTGACTGGCGCACGTGCTTGCCGCTGTATGTGATTGAGCCATCGTGCTTAGGTCCTGTCGGTCATGCCTTCCCTTCTAACCTGCCGGTCGTACCTTCCCTGACTTTATCGTGAGGTGGATTCCTGCATGAGTGGGGCTACCGTCGAGTCTCGTCACTTACCCAAAAGCAACCCTCCAATTCCCACCCACTCGTTTTCGCGACCGTCTCTTTTCACCATACACTCTCAGGCTCACCATTTCCCACCTCGACATCCGCCGCAATCGCGTCAGCCAAGTTACAAGGCCAGGTAGTTATGGTCGCGGTCCCGACAGCTTCTGGATCCCCCTGGAATCCCTTTTCGGAGCGAGCAATCGCAGATACTGAACAATCATGACCCTGGTGCTAGACTTGTCTCCTCAGTCCCTCTAGGTAGCCGATCACTTCCCGGACCCGCGATGGCTTCGCCGGCGGATTCGACGCCGGCGCCCCTCGCTGAAGCTGCGCGGGACAGCGACGCGGCTCCGGCCAAGGCGCACGCAGCGGCGTCGCCCAACCCAGCGTCGCAATTGACGCAAACCACAGCCGGACCTGCCGCCTCTATCGCCTCCGACGCAGTCGCATCACCTGGGCCTGGCGGATACACGACCGAAGACGACGCGAAGGAGGAGGGCGAAGCAGATGAAGACGACACCGCCGACACCAACGGCAAGCCTACCATCACCTCGACCACCTCGCAGCCTGCAGAGACGCAGCCGCCATTGCCCGCCGAGCCCACTCCAGAGCAGCAGCCGCAAACCCAGCAGGGCGATGGTTGGGACTATATGTGGCATGCTGGATCAAACCGGTACTACTTCTTCAATTCACTGACAGGAGAGAGCACCTGGGATAACCCGCGTGTCCCCCCTTCGGCGTCCACCGTCACGGTCGATGTAGCAACGGGCCCTCAATCGCCCGCGCCGCCGCCACTTCCCACTGTTGCCGGCGGCTACAACCCCGCAATCCACGGGGACTATGACACGTGGTACGCAGAGCACGGACCCAAGGATGAGGACGATGATGAGACGTCGGTGGCGGCGGGGATGGCGGACCCGGCCCAGCTGCTGGCTGGCGTCACGTTCAATCGCGTGACCGGCCAGCCTCAGCGGTCAGACCAGGGCGCGGACTGGCACGGCGACGAGGGCAGAGCGCGGCGTCAGATGAACAGCTTCTTCGACGTCGACTCGGCCGCAAACGCCCACGACGGAAGGAGCCTCAAGGCCGAGCGCGCCGGCAAGCGCCTCACCAGGAGCGAGGTGAAGCACTACAAGGAGAAGCGCAAAGCCAAGAAGGACGAGAAGAGGAGGGCTTGGCTGAGGGACTGATCGGGTCTGTCTCGCGGCCTGCCTCTGTTCTTCCCTACTGTCCCTTTCTTCCCCCTGTGGTGGTTGGTTACTCGTTCCAGCCGCGCAACGGTCACAGAAGAGACTCCCGGTTTTCATGGAGTTGCCTTCTTTTTGCGTGCGATCTTTACAGAAGGGCCTCACGGTTACCATGGAGTTGCCTTGTTCTTTCGTGCCCTCTTTACCGAAGGGCCTCACGGTTGTCATGAAGCTGCCTTCTTCCTTGCATTGTCTTTTTACAGAAGAGACTCACGGGTTTCATGGAGTTGCCTTCTTCTCGCATGCGGTATTTACAGAAGAGCCTCACGGTTTTCATGGAGCTGCCTTCTTCTCTCTTGTCTTTTTACAGAAGGGACTTGCGGTTCTCATGAGGTTGCCTTCTCGCATGCGATCTTTACCCAAGGGCATCACGGTTGTCATGGAGCTGCCCTCTTCGTTTGTCTTGTCTTATTTGCGCTTTTATCTTGCCTGCTTTCCTGTTCCATCCTTCTTCCCCTTGCCTTTTCTTCCATTGGTACAGGATGGCAAGGCGGCTTTTGGAGAGGAAAATCTGGGCTTGGACTGTTGAATTGTGATGTGTTTATAGGCTCTATTCTAATGGCGGGTTGGATGGCATAGTCCTTGGATCTTCTTGGATCTCCTTGGATCTACCAGGTCGACTGCATCGGCTTGACGACGGCATTTGCGCGGGTTTTGACGGGGCGCGGATCTGGGTTAGAACACTGGACCAACACGAGAACAGGACATCAACTGTGCGTGTTATGTAGACATATATACTGCGGTTGAGAAACAAATGGGTTCCCGCATATCGCTTATCAACACTGATCGTCATCGTCCGCGTCCGCGTCCTCGTCCTCATCCTCTTCATCGTCGTCGAGAACCATCTCTAGATGGACGCTTTCGTCATCGCTATCGCTTGCATCACCACCTGTCTGCGGCGGCGGCGAAGGCGCGGCCGCCGGTGCCGACTTCCCCTTGTCCTGGCGCTTCGCGGGCGCACCCGCCGGCTCGTCCCCGTCTTCGTCGACGCTCTTGCGCTTGAGCACCAGGGGCACGAAGGGCGCCTCGTCGGCGGGCTGGGCGCTCGGGAGATCCGAGGCCTCGCCGTCCACTTCCATCTTGCCGCTCTCAAAGTAGCGAGAGAAGCCGCCTACGGCAGCTGTTTCGGCGCCGGAGTCTGTCGTTTCGGCGGCGGCAGCAGCAGCGCCGCCGAGATCTTGGCTCCGGAAGACGGTCAGCGTGGATCTCGCCGTGATGCTGTCGCCGCCGAGTTCGCGGTCGGCGGCATCGTTCTCGGCCTCCCCTCCCTCCTCGCCGCCGCCGCCGCCGCCGCCCCCACGGACGCCGTCGAAGGCGACGCTGCCGAAGTGGTGCGGCTTCGCGCGCAGGTTCGTCCGGAGCAGCTCCACGCCCGCGTCCCCCGGGTACTGGCGGGCCAGGAACGGGTACGTGTTCGCAAAGGCGCGGCCGCTCCTGTCTACGTAGGGGTTCAGCACGCCGGCAAGCATGGCGGCCCTGCTGCGGCACAGGATGGCGGTGCGGTCGAGGAGCGCGCGCTCGGCCTTCTTGAGGTGCTGCTGCGGCAGGCACGACAGGGCGGCCTCGAGCAGCGCCTCGGCCGCGGCGAGGTGGTCCGCGCCCGGCCCGGAGGGGCTCCGCCGCCGCCCTGCCGCAGTTGCAGTGGCGGCCGTGGAGGAGGAGGAGGAGGAGGAGGATGTCGTGTTCTTGCTGGGCAGGAAGAGGTCTGCGTTCGCCTGCGCGCCGGCGGTCTTGGTGCCATTTGCCTTGGCCTGCTTGTCCTGGGCCTCGTCCTGCGCGAAGCCGGACGCGACCAGCAGGTCGTGGCAGCAAGCGTGGAGGGCGGGAGCGAGCGAGTCGACTGATATCCTGGGGAGGGTCGGGCCACAGATGGGCAGGAGATCCCGCACCAGGGCAAACACTGCATGGCGCGCCTCGGTCAGCTGCGGATACGTGGCGAGCACGCGGACGGCCTGGTCGAGAAGTTCCCAGGATAGCGGCAGCAGATTACGTCCGAGTCTTTGCGCGAGACTGCGCACGAGTTGGAGGGATGCGATGTGCAGTTGTGGCAGGACGCTCCACAGCTCGTCCCTCTCCTCACGCCCGATACTGGGGTTGAGCTGCATTGTGAGATCCCGATCGGCGACTCCGGGAGGAGGAGGCAGGACAAGAAGAATCCTCGAGACGAGGTCGGTCAGGCCGGCGACTGGGAGAGGCACAGATGACTTGGAGGAAGTGCCGACACAGTCCGACATGGCCTCGAGCAGGCCCCGGAGCCTCTGGGCTCCGGCGTCCACGCCCGCCCAGGGGGGTAACTCGTTGGGCAGCTTTCCTCCTCCCTGGGGCTCGTCGTCGGTTGGAATGTCCCGGGCTGTGTGGCCCGAAGGAGGCTCCCATGACTCTTGGACGGCACGGAAGATCTGATCGGCGGTGGCGTGCGAGTCCTTGAGCCAGCCGGTCAGGAGGCTCGCCCACTCGTCCGAGTGAGTGCTCTTCGGGGCCGTATGGTGCAGGGCGAGCATCAGACGCCGGGAGCACTCCCTTAGACTTTGGGGCACCAGCTCTGGGTCCGACATGGTCGGGGCCACATACGAGCGGACGGCTGCCCGGATCTGCCCATTAAAGGGGCGGAGGGTGGTGGGGAACAAGGGCACGATGGTGGTAAGTGCACAGATGACCGTTTCGGCCAAGCCCGCCGACGCCTTGGGCGATTTGGCGGACGACGGCGGCTTTAGGAGCTGGAGACACGCGGTCGCAAAGGTAGGAAGGGTAGGCGTCGCCATCTCGCGGATCAGGGTTGGGTACTCGTGGAGAAGAGTATATATCCTGACCAGCGTGACAACACAAAGTTCCTTTGACGACATGGGGTCAGGTTTCTGGGAGGGCGTGTCAGCGGACGGGCACCTCGCCAGGTACTTGGAAAGATGGGCAAGATGGGGGAGGCATTCACCTGGAGCATGGATAGCAGTCCGCGAACCCACGGCTCGGCCGTCCTCAAGCACTCCCAACCACCGACGTCCACCACAGCCTTGACCAGGACCATGCCGGCGAAGCGGCTGGCCGGAGTCCTTCCGTTCAGCAAAGTGGTGATGTGAGTTTTGAGCTTGTGGACAAGCATGGCGGCCTCATTTCCGCCGTCCTTGGGCCGCGCCTCGGTTGGTGCAGACAGTGAACGGCCGCAGCGAAGGACATGGTTCACCAGGCTTGGGCACACCCTGAGGAGATCGTCTGCGGGAGTCGACACGAGTTTTCGGCAGACTACCCGAAGATCGGGGGTTGCGAGAGCCATATTGACGTATATTGCTCCCTTTGATTGATTGGTAAGAGCCTTTGGTGTTGAGAGTTGTACGAGAGCAGAGGCTGGACGCATTTTTTTTTTCTCAATTGTTTTCCCCCTTCCTCTTTGGGCACCCCGATCCACCTAGTTAGCTATGAAAGGCGTTTTTGGATGAGTATCACGACAAGTTTTCAACAGCCAGCTGGAAGACTATAATAATATGTATCATTTGTATCGCGCTACATCAATTGACATGGTGTATAGAGATATTATCCCGTTCTATTTGAACCACCGACGTGCGATGAAAAGCCACGAAATTGTATCAGCGACTTCTTCACGAGGCTGTCGGGATCAATAATTGGCTCGTGCGCGGTGTCTTCCCGTGTCAGGCCCACTCCTGTGGACTCAAGGAAAATCACAAGCGTGCTTCCATGTCGATTTGGGAGCTCCGCAACCCCTGCAGCTGAATTTATTGGCAGGACGTCAGCGCCCCTTTCCATCCCACCATTGGCGCGTCCAGAGTCCAATCGTAGGAGTGGCAGCGTTGATTGTAATTATTATTTGGGTTTGATTGAGACCTCGTCGCGGAGCCTGCATACAACCCCTTCTGCCAGTGCCAGCTCAGTCGCCGACAGCCCAGGACAGCACAGCACCCGCGTGCTTCTTTAGGGCCCTCCTTCGGGTCCCTTACACCGCCTCCACCCGCCCACCTGGCCCTGCCTGGGTTACTGGCTTGGCCTGACGACGACCGCAATTTGATTGATATCCATTGAACCAGCGCCGCTCGCCTGCTGGCCCCAAGAACCGAAAGTGCTGTCCGCCCAAGCCCAACCTCGACAACCCTCGCCCGCTTGAACCTTCCCACACATCTGCCCGTCGACAATGCGGTAGTTGCAGGGCGCATCGAGTCTGCTTTTGTTCCCTTTGTGCCTACCTCGTTACCCCTGACCCAGCTCCCGTACTTGGGTTGCCGCTTCTTGCAGCAGCGAGACAGACACCATGAGTTCCATGAGTGTAAGCGCCCGCCCCTCGAGGAGAAGCCCAGCAACGCCGCCGTGATGCGACGCCTGAGAACCTGCCCGCTGACCTTGGGCGCCCTGCGCCGTTCTTCCGCACAGAAAGCCGCCGGTTATATCCAACAACTGCACGATGCTCGCTGCGAGGGCAACTGGGGCGTGGTCCCGGAGCTGGTCCGCAAAGTGCGGAAGCATGCCCCAGACAAGACTTGTACGGCTGCTTCGACCCCCCTTCGCTCGTCGCTTCGCTGCCGCCTCCTGGACTGACAAAGCCGCTTGAAGGCCTGACCCTGACTGCCGAGACCGAATGCGCCGTCGAGAAGAGTTCGGACAAGACGTTGCCCGCCGACCACCCTTCCGCCGCCGCCAACGCCGTCGGAGACACCGATGTCAACAGCCATCTGCCCAAGCTTGTGGCCGTCATCGACGAAGAGACGGGAAGCTCCGAGGATCAGTTCCAGGCCCGGGTGTGCGCCGGCTGGTTGCATTGGGTCGCCGGCGATTACAACCAAGCCCTGGCCCGCCTGCCCGAGGGCCTCGAGGCCGATCCAAACCCTGCCGAGGCCGAGGCCCAGGCTAGCGAGTGGACGCGCGTGTGTGCTCTAAAATCGGCCTATCTGAGGGCGAACTGCCTGGCCCGCAATGGGAACCGTCTCGATGCCCTGCGCGTCTTCAGGGGCGGCATCCCCTCGCTCTCCACCGACTGGTCCAGCCAGCGCTCCCGCAAGCAGATGCGGTACTGGTCAGAGCTGTTCCTGACCGAGTTCTGCATGCTGTTTAGCCATACCCTCGAGAGGGGCGAGAGCACTCTGGACGACCCCAACTCACTGGCCAGCTTCCGATCCTGGGCGAGGTACTGGGAGGTGACCAAGGGCATCCCGATCGCGGGCGGCTTTGGCTTCCGCGGCTCCGTGCCCCGACGCGAGATATGGTGCCAATACTATACCGCCCTGTCAGCGATCGTTGAGGCGGACCTCCTGTTCCCCACGGGCCACGTTGCGCCGACTTCAAACGAGCCGTCCGCACGGAGCCAGCTCAGGGCTGAGCTCAAGAGGGTCGAGACGACGTACGAGGCCCTGCTCCTCAACGAGACGGAGTTCCCCAGAGCCGACGAGGAGAGGGAGGAGATCGAAGAGTTTGCAAGGTTGGCTGTGCAGAACTGGGCCATCTTGTGCGGACGTGGCTGGCGGGAGCATGACCTGGGCCCTGGTGGAAGAGAGGCGCTCAGTCGCGGGCTGCTGGACATTCTCTACCGGGCATCCATGAAGACGTACCACTCGACGGCAATACTGCGCGGCCTTTTCACGGTCCACGTCGCCGTCGCAGAGTTCGACCTTGCCTTCAAGGCCTTCGACTCATATCTGGAACTGGTCAAGAAAGGGAAAGCACGGGTGCAGAAGTCCGGACACGTCGAGCCTAGCCTTGACGACGAGTCGACGGCACTCGAAACAATTTCCGCCTGCATCGCCACCCTTTGTCGGTACGGCCACAGACGGGCTGCTGAGAAGGCCAAGGATCTGGCCGCAGAGTTGGAAGAAATTGTAAGCAAGGCGCCAACCCCCACCCCACGCGACTCGGCGAGTCCTCTCCGCGAGGATGAGAGCGCCGTGGGTGCCGTCGGGGAGAAGGTGCCGCCAAGGATCATCGCCCTCGCCTGGCAGGCTGTCGGCCTGGCCAACGCGCAGTGGGCCCGGATGACGTACGATTCCTCGACCAGGGGTGACATACAGAGCAAGGCTATTGCCGCCTTGAAGAAGTCGCTGTCTCCGGACCTTGCTCGATCGAGTGATGTCAGGAGCGTGTTTGCGCTCAGCGTCCTGCTTGCTGAGAAGAGGGAACTGTCGCCGGCGATCGAGCTGGCCAAGACGGCGCTGCTCCTCGGCAAGTCCTCGAGCACGGAACACGACCTGCAGAACGGACCTCACTGGAGAGAAAGAGCCCTGATTCCTATATGGCACCTGCTCTCGCTACTGCTGAGTGCTCGTCAGGATTTTGTTCTAGCCGCCCGTGCCTGCGAGGGTGCATTTGAGCAGTTTCAGGATCCCGCAGTGCTCTTTGGTAGCCACAACGTGTTCCGCAGCGATCATCTTAACGAGGCCGAGGCAGGGCAGGACGGCGGGTCCGAGTTCGGGAGGGGGCTCGTGGATGACATGGACGACTTTGAGAAGGAGAGCGTGCTGGAGGTCAAGATGACCCAGCTGGCGCTTGTGGAGCTCCTCGAGGGCCCCAAGGTTGCGGTCAACGCCAGCCTGGAGCTGTTGAGCCTCTTCAACAGGCTGTTTGGCAGTGCAGAGCCGAAACCGGCCCAGGACACGCTGAAGGTGCAGGAGATCCCCAAGAGCTCGTCTGGGACTATCCGTAGTCTCAGAGGCAGCATATTTGGCAGGGGCGAGAGGGCTGGGCGGCCGGGCACGCGTCAGGCGTCAGCGCCAGCGAGCGAAGGGCGGCCCGACAAATCGTCACGGCCCCAGACGATGCAGACTGTGGCCAGCCTGGGAGCGCCAACCATCCAGGTGACAGAGGAGAACGGGGCCATGGCGGGCGGGCGAAAGAGGAGCCAGTCCGGCAAGCGGCACAACAGCCTTCGTAAGAGAGAGAACAGCGTCGCCAGCCGCAGGCGTGCTTCCAGCGTCGGACCCATAGCGCCTCAGGCCACCGTCGTTGACGGCGAGAACTACTTCACCCCGATCGAGGGCGGCTCGGGGATAGACTTCTTTTCCGCGGCAATGAAGCGTTCGCCCTCGATCGGCGGTCCGCCCGTCTCCCTGACCCGGACCTTCTCCCAGACAGAGTCCTTCGCATCATCCCCCAGAGGATCGCGGCTGTCGGGCGACGACTTCTCGGCTCTACCAAGGGGCTCGTTGGAGTACAGCTCAAAGCTGCTGCCCCTGGTTCAGTTCCCCAGGGCGCACGAGCAGCGACGGAGGGGCACCGTTCTGGTCAAGGTCTGGCTAATGATCGCAGGCTTCTACCGGCGCGCGACTCTCTACGATGACGCCAAGGCCGCCATCGCCGAGGCGCAGAGGCTGGTGCAGGCCCTCGAGGCTGAAGCCAACAAGAATGGCGCCCCAACTTCAGCCAACGATGTTGGCTGGGCAAACACCAAGAGCATTGACGAGCTGTGGGCTGATGTCTGGGCTGAGGTGAGTAGTATAAATCCCCGACCCCCCTTCCGGTTGCGTGGGGGGCCTGCCTAGGCCATCCTGTGTGAAAGCTGCTAAAGAGAATGGTTATACTATCAGATGGGTAGCCTCGACGTCGCACGGGACGTGCCTTATTCGGCCCGCTCAGGCTTCGAGTCGGCGCTGACACACTTTCCCGACCACCCCGGCGCCATCGTGGGTCTTTCAAACATTCTTTTGGATATTTATAGCGAGAAGCTCCCTCCGCCGCCGGTTGTGCCACCCCTACAACTCGTAGGCACGTCGGCGGCTGGGGCGGAGACGGTGACGCACTCTGCCGAGTCCGCCATTTACCCCAAGCCGGCAGGTAAGCCTGCGCTCCCGTCAGCGGCCCTAGGGCTGAATGAGGCTACGGCAACACGCAAAGCCAATGGGCGGCCCGGGCGAGGCAAAGGGAACAGCGACTACGCCTCGTCTCCTGGCGGCGTGTCAGAAGTGTCGGCGGCGGCGGCGGCCGGAGAAGGAAACGAGCTTGTGCCGCCGTACAAAGCAACGTCGCTCCCGATGGTGGACCGGCTGGCGGCGCGTGACCGGGCGTACGCGATGCTGTCTGGGCTGACCAAGCTTGGGTCGGGTTGGAACAACTCGGAGGCGTGGTTCGCGCTCGCGCGGGCGCACGAGGAGAGCGGGCAGCTTGACAAGGCCAGGGAGGTGCTGTGGTGGTGTGTAGAGCTCGAGGAGGGCTTTGGCGTGCGGCGCTGGAGCTGCGTCGGCAACGGGGGTTACCTCCTCTGATGTGCTTTGGGATTTCTGCTTTCTGCCGGCGCCGCCTGTTGTCCGCTTGAGCTCTCCATCTTCTTTGACCAAGTGTATTCATCTTCTGTTCTTTTTGTTGGAAGCCGGGGCGGTTAGAATGGATATATATGCATATACATCTAATAATACTGACACTTGGGGGAATCAGCACGAATCGGGCGATGTGATGTTGGGCAGTCTTTTGGTTGTCGCACTGAGCGCTGAGCGTGGGGGACCTTGGTTTTGTTTTGTTTTCGGATTCTGGGCATCGCAACGTCATTCAAGCGCCAATTGTGAATTTTCTCACTGCATCCGCCGGGAAAATCCACCACCACCTCCTACCTACTATTGGTGCTCTAACTTTGGTAGCCGGACTGAACCATGGCAGCCCCGACAGACGCCGGCGTAGACACAGTATCAGCAGTAGCAACAACAGCAATAGCAGAACCAGCAGCGGCGAACCCCGACGACGACGCGATGGACCTGACGCTGATCGTTGCGGCCACGCGCACCATGGGCATCGGGCTCGCCGGCGCGCTGCCGTGGACGGGGCTCAGGCGGGAGATGGCCTACTTTGCGCGCGTCACCAAGCGCGCGCCGCCCGGAGCCGTCAACGCCGTCAACGCCGTCGTCATGGGCCGCCGGACCTGGGACAGCATCCCGCCCCGCTTCCGCCCGCTCAAGGGCCGCCTCAACGTCGTGCTCAGCCGGGCCGCGCCGCCGCCGCTCAACAGTGTGGGGCAGGGAAAGGATGGTGAGGAGGATGGGGATGGGGATGGGGATGGGGAATCGCCCGTCGTCCACGCCCGCTCGCTGCCCGAGGCGCTCGAGTACCTGGCCCGCCAGCGGCGGCCGCCCCTGGGCCGCGTCTTCGTCATTGGCGGGGCGCAGATCTACGACGCGGCGCTGGCGCTGGAACCCCCCGCGGCGACGGTGCGGCGCGTGCTGCTCACCAGCATCCTGACCGACTTTGAGTGCGACACGACCCTGTCGTCGCTCAGGCTGGGGGCGGCGGCCGAGGGCGGCGGCGGCGGCGGCGGCGAGTGGAGGAGGGCGCCCAAAGAGCGGCTCGACGCCTGGGCGGGCGAGGCGGTGCCCGAGGGCGTGCAGGAGGAGAACGGGACGTCGTACGAGTTTCAGATGTGGGAGAGGGAGGTGGCCGAGGCGACATAGGCCGGTGGTGGTGGATCGGATCACTGTAGTCTCTGCGGGCAACGGCGGCCATTTTCCGGATTTTTCTCTATACCGATGTGGTTTCGTGGAGATGGATATCATAACAGCCTGGTCCCCCCATGTGTTTGACCTTCCTGCAAGCCTGCCTAGGTAGCCCCGGGATCATCCTCACCTAGACAAAAAAAGAAAAACGCCAGCCTGCCTTTTTTTCCCCTTGCCCCTCCCCAGCTCCGGTGTACGCCAACTGCCTTATACCTCGAGTGGGTATATGCTGGGGTACATCCTACAAGCTTTTTTTCATATCCATTATGTACAAGACATGGGTGATTTTACATTGACCAATAAAGGGCATCTGCAGCATAGACTGTGCTTATATGCCCCGAAGCGGCCGAGACGAGACGGGGAAAAGAAGAAGCAAAAGCTCTTGCTCATGTGAACCATGGGCAATCAAACATCACGCGGTCCCAGCAGCCCTGGCAGCAGGGCTTTTCGCGCCGGGCTTGGCAGCAGCGCCGCCGGGGAGGACGCCGACGAGCTCCTTGGCGGGCACGTCGACAAAGGGCAGCTCGGCGGCGGGCGAGGCCTCAAAGGCCGAGGTGGCGCGGGCGACGACGTCGGAGTCGGGGACGTGGTCGAGGCGGAAGACGGTGGCGCGCATCCAGGCGACGACGGCGGCGAGGCGGCGCAGGTCCAGCTCGGGCTCGGGGCGGGCCTTGAAGAGGTTGCGCCAGACGGCGGCGGCCAGGACGGCGTCGCCGCGGACCATGCCCTCGTCGTAGGCGAGCACGAGGCCGCGCCAGGCCAGGAACAGGTCCTTGAGGTGGTGCTGGCGCAGCGAGCGCGACGACAGGCCGTGCTGCACGTCCATGCGCTCCTCGGCCTCGTAGAAGAAGGCGTCTACGAGCTGCTTCTGCACGTTCTGGTACTGCTCCTTGTCCAGGCACCGGAACCGCACGATGGCGAGGTACATGTGCAGCATCGTCACTTGCGCCCAGGTGCTAAAGGTCGGGAGGAGGCCGAGGTCTGCGGTGGGCGCGGGACGGTGTCAGTGGGCCGGCGATGCAGCACAACAGTGCTATATGTAAGCAGGGACCTCAGGACGGGCAGAGAAATGACTGACCCTGATGCCACGGCCCGCCCCCCACTCCAATCTCCTCGCCGTCCTCTGTCCTCCGGATCGTGTCCTTCTTGCGCGCCTCGGGCGAGATGGTGTAGGCGGCGCGGGCCGAGAAGAACTTGTGCGTGTCCTGGACGTGGACGTAGGTGTCGTATGCGCCGACCATGTTTGACCCCTTCCTCTTCTCGGCCGCGCGCAGGATGATCTTTTGCATGCTCGCCGTGTCCTCTGGCAGCTTTTGCTTCCGCGGGGCCGCCGTACCGTGCAGGGACCGTCGGGGTGCGTGTGCCGCCGGCCATGTCCTCGGTGCTGCCCCCTGTCTCGTCTGTGATGCGTGTGCTGCTGCTGCCGCGGCGGTTGCTGCGCCTCTGCTGGCCTGCTGGCAGCGACGGGCGGAGAGGGGCCCAAGGCTCGGCGGCACGGCCCTGCAACTCCAAAGAGATGCCATTTGCGGCACCGGGATCGTGCGGTGGTGGTGGGAGCAGGGAGTCGAGGTCAACAGCGTCCCACGGTTGGGAGTGCGGTTTCAGGGCGTCACCATGTTTCTGCCAGTATCAATTCTCACATCCCACCCGACCGCCTGGAAATCTGCAATTCAGGCGGGGACCCCCCACTGAGCAAACAACGCCATCACGTTTGCACGTGTTTCGATTGGCGATTGGCTGAGAGGGGCAAAGGACCCTAACCCTGGCAAGCTGATATGATAACAAGGGATGGAGAAGTGAAGCCGACAACCCCGGATGCCGTCTGTCAGAGATTAGTTGGAAATAGAGCCATGCCATATGTTTATACAATATCGAGGTTTTATATACGTTGGATACATGCTGTTTTATTTCAACTTGGAAAAGACAAGTGATGCGTTCGTTCCTCCAAAACCAAAACTGTTCGAAACCACCACGTTGACCTTTTTATCCTGTGCCATGTTTGGCACAAAGTTGAAGTCGGCTCCCACATCTGGTGTGTCCAGACCCAAGGTCGGAGGCACGCGATCCTACGTTTCTGGGTCAGATGTTGCTGGCTCCCCACATGTGCGGCGGCGAGGCAAACAGGGGCTGCCGTCACTCACCTCTGCAACGGCCAGGATGGAAAACACCGACTCGACGGCGCCAGCGGCACCAAGGAGGTGGCCGGTCGAGCCCTTTGTGCCACTCACGGTAACCTGGGACTCCCTCTCGACGCCGTCCTCGCCGAGCATGAGGGTGCGGATGGCGGCGACCTCAGCGGCGTCCCCGATGCGGGTGCCGGTGGCGTGGGCGTTGAAGTAGTCGACGGCCGTGGGGCGGATGCCGGCGGCGCGCAGCGCCCTGCGCATTGCCAGCAGTGCGCCCGAGCCGTCGGGTCGCGGCGCCGTCATGTGGTGGGCGTCGCCGCTGCAGCCGTACCCGCGCAGCTCGGCCAGGATGTCGGCGCCGCGCGCGCGCGCGTGTTCCAGCTCCTCGAGCACGACGACGGCGGCGCCCTCGGCCATGACGAAGCCGTCGCGCGAGGCGTCAAAGGGCCGGCAGCCGGCGCCCGCCGTCGAGAGCGAGCGCGAGCGGGCAAAGGCGGCAAAGGCCAGCGGGTGGATGCACGACTCGGAGCCGCCGGCGACCATGACGTCGGCGTCCCCAAAGGCGACGAAGCGGGCGGCGTCGCCGATCGAGTGCGCGCCCGTGGTGCAGGCCGTCGTGGCCGTGTGGTTGGGGCCTTGGAAGCCATGCCGCATGGCCACATGGCCGGCTGCGAGGTTTATCAGAATCTTGGGCGCGAAGAGCGGAGACACCTTCCTGTAGCCCTACGGATCGGCGGGTGCGAAGATCAGTGCAAACGGTCTCAGCATCTCCTCTTCTCGCTTTGACGCCCTCTTCATCGCTGCCCACATGTTCGTTCACTGCGGTGAATCTCACGTCTTTTTCAAATGCGAGACTGGTGCTATAAATATCGTCGAGGTTCCCTATGCCGCTGCCCAGACAAACCCCCGTGGCCTCCAGATCGTCCTGCGCCGTCGGCCTCCAGCCAGCGTCGTTGAGGGCCATCTCGGCGGCCGCGACAGCGTACTGGCAAAAGGTGGACATGCGACGCTGGTCGGACGCCTCCAGCCAGTCCGACGGGCGCCAAAGCCCGGACAGCTCACCTGTTTGGTGGCCACCGGCCCCGCCATGGCTCCCATTCCCATCCAGGGCAGGGGCCGTCGGGACGAGGCCGGCGACAGTGCTGGGAATGTCCTTCCATTTGCTGCGTGGCTCGAAATGGGATATACTCTGGATGCCAGACTCCCCAGCGAGCACACCCCGCCAGCATCGACGGGCGCCGACGCCAAGAGGGGTGACGGCGCCGATTCCCGTGACGACGACGCGGCGGAGGGACATGTCCCTAAAGAAACCACGCGTTCTCGATGTTAGCAGAAGCCGTCACCTCGACGTGGGCTCATGACGTGATCAATGCAGTCAACACAGCGATGTTTGCGTTCGCAGGGGGGTGCTCGCGAGGGGTGTTTGGAGGAGGGATGTGTCTCGCTCGCGAAGCAGGTACCATCTGTGGCCGTCGACTCGAGTCAAAGTTAGGGCACAGGCCAATCGAGCTTTAGACCCTGCAGAGTTATCGAGGTCAATCGGTTGGAAGCGGTACCCACAGTTCCCACAGTACCTGGTAGCTTTGTGCCGTTCTGGGATTAGCGCGCTGGGCCCACTGGCATGGAACTTCCCTCGATCAAATGGACCGAATTGGAAGCGTGAAAGCATGCTTGGACCCAACTCTATCTGACAGACGTTTTGACAGAGGGCTTTGTCTCTTATATTGACTGGCCACACTACAAGAGGCCCAAGCTTGCCAACCGCCACCGCAACTCACATAGTTCACCTCGGCAGGATATACAGCCAGAAAGCTCAAGCCACATCAATCAACTACGCTTGCATCTCCCATTGTCGGCGCGTCCCAACGTTCGAAACATTGCACGCACCCTTGGCAGACTCGACACAACGCTGGCCTCACCGCGAGTCACGGGGTCGCCCTGTGCTTATTTGGGCGCTGCTGTGCCTTACCATGCGCCCGGACCTAACCCAATCCGGCCACTGATCCCTGCACGTTTCACCCGTATAAAAGACCACGGATTCCATGTGTCGGGTTAGCGATATCGTCCAGACATCCTCAACTCTGCAGACTCTCGGGTCTGGCTTGAACCTTGTTGGCATCGAGCCGTGCCAGGAAAGCGGCCTCTGCTGCGCGTCTGGTCCAGAAGGGCTCATTAGACGACCACCTCGCATATAGACTCCCCCCCTCTCCGCAGCGCCTCCGTGTGATGTCCTGACGGTCTTCGCTGCTTGCTCCTACCAAAAAGAAACGCGCGCTGCTGCTGTATCTTGGTGTGCCCATAGTGTCTGCTAGCAGACATGGCCCCAACACCCTCATCCAACAAGGGTGGCAAGCCGTCTGAGACGGCTGCCACCATAGAGATGACCAGCTTGCGCGAGCGTGGTAGCCAGCACGGCGAAGGCCTAAAGACGACGTCTGCGGAGCGCTGGGGTGAGTCTAGCATGCGTCCCCCGACGGACGAGCCCGACGACTACGGGGTCGAGGGCGATTCGGAAGCAGGGTCAGAATACGAACTTCTCCTAGACCCCAACCTGCCCGACGAGCTGCACCGCGACGACTCTGGCGGCAGCGACACCTCGGGCGCCAAGGAGGAGGAGGAGGGCGGCGCGGCAGCCGAGGACTCGCCCTACCCCGAGGTGCGCGCCGCGGTGCGCAACTACGACGAGGAGATGCCGTGCAACACGGTGCGCGCCTGGACCATCGGCCTGTTCCTGTGCGTCATCGGCGCGTCCATGAACACGCTCTTCTCGCTGCGCTCGCCCTCCATCAGCCTTGGCGCCCTGATCGCGCAGATCATCGCCTGGCCCCTGGGCCACGGCTGGGCCCGCGTCATGCCGGCCCGCCGCTTCAGCTTCTTCGGCATCCCCTGGTCGCTCAACCCGGGGCCCTTCAACATCAAGGAGCACTCCATCATCGTCGTCATGGCGAGCGTGTCCTTCTCCGTCGCCTACGCCACCGACATCATCCTGGCCCAGCTCGTCTTCTACAAGCAGAACTTTGGCATCCCCTGGCAGCTGCTGCTGACCGTCTCGACCCAGTCGCTCGGCTACGGCATCGCCGGCATGATGCGCAAGTTCCTCGTCTACCCGGCCTCCATGATCTGGCCCGGCAACCTGGTCTCGGTCACGCTCATGAACGCCATGTACGAGGCCGCGCCGCCCAAGGACCCGACCATCATTGGCGGCTCCATGCCGCGCTACCGTTGGTTTGCCATCATGACCCTGTGCTCGTTTGTCTACTACTTCATCCCGGGCTTCCTGGCCCAGTTCCTGAGCGTCTTTGCTTTTGCCACCTGGATCGCCCCCAACAACCCCGTGGTGAACCAGCTGTTTGGGGGTGTCACTGGCCTCTCACTGCTGCCAATAACCTTTGACTGGTCGCAGATTGTCGGCTTTGTCGGCTCTCCCCTGATTCCGCCGTGGTGAGTGGCTATGGGGGGGTTTACTGTGGTGCTACTGTGGTGATACTGTGGTGTTTACTAACACACCCCAAAAATAAAAAAAAGGCACGCCATCGCCAACACCATGATCGGCGTCGTCACCTTCCACCTCTTCGGGGCTTCAGTCCTCCAGTACACGGGCACGTGGTACGGCCAGTTCCTGCCCATCAGCGACTCGAGCACCTACGACAACACGGGCGCCAAGTACAACGTGACCCGCATCCTGACCAAGGACTTTACGCTCGACGAGGAGGAGTACAAGAAGTACTCGCCGCTTTTCATCAGTACCACCTTTGCCATGGCCTACGGCCTGTCCTTCGCTGCCATCGCGTCCCTCATCGTCTACACGTGGCTGCACCACCGCAAGATGATCTGGCAGCAGTACAAGAACGTGTCGCGCGAGGGCGACGACATCCACATGAAGCTGATGCGCAAGTACCGCGAGGCCCCCACGTGGTGGTACATGGGCCTGTTCGCCATCATGCTCGCCCTCGGCTTCGTCACCGTGCTGGCCTACCCGACCAACATGACCTGGTGGGCCTTTTTGCTCGCCGTCGCCATCTCGTTCGGCTTCGCCCTGCCCATCGGCATCATCCAGGCCGTCACCAACAACCAGATCGGGCTCAACGTGCTCACCGAGTTCGTCTACGGCTACATCCAGCCCGGCCGCCCCCTGGCCCTCATGATCTTCAAGACCTTTGGCTACATCACCATGTCGCAGGCCCTCAGCTTCGTGTCGGACCTCAAGTTCGGCCACTACATGAAGATCCCGCCCCGCACCATGTTCATGTGCCAGGTCGTCGCCACCACCTTCTCGTGCTTCATCCAGGTCGCCGTCCTCAACTTCGCCCTCGCCCACATCGACGGCGTCTGCACCCCGACCCAGCCCGAGCGCTTCACCTGCCCCGGCGGGCGCGTCTTCTTCTCCGCCTCGGTCATCTGGGGCCTCATCGGCCCCGCCCGCATGTTCTCGCCCGGTCAGATCTACTCGGGCCTCTTCGTCTTCTTCGGCGTCGGCGCCGTCCTGCCCGTCGTGCTCTTCTACGCCGCCCGCCGCTGGCCCGCCTCGCCCCTCAAGTACGCCATGGCCCCCTTGATCTTTGGCGGCTCCGCCGCCATCCCGCCCGCCTCGCCCCTCAACTACCTGTCGTGGGGCATCGTCGGCTACCTGTTCCAGCACCTGATCCGCAAGCGCCACTTTGGCTGGTGGAGCCGCCTCAACTTTCTGACCTCGTCCGGCCTCGACCTCGGCCTCGCCCTCGCCACCCTCGTCATCTTCTTCGCCTTCACCCTCAACAACATCGACCCGCCAAAGTGGTGGGGCAACACCGTCGTCCGGACCACCATGGACTTCCAGAACAAGGCCGTCAGGGCCCACGTCGCCGACGGCCAGACCTTTGGGCCCACGTCGTGGTAGGGGTCCATCATATATATGCCTGTATATATGGTATGTCGGCATTTTGGCATATAACAACCTAAAAAAAACATCCTTCCACACCTATGGAACCTTTTTTTCCCCATATATAGCCTAGCATTCTCTCCTCACATTTATCCATTACATATCAGACATAGAGGAGTATCCTTGGCGGTGTTTGGACATTTTGTAGCCATAAATTATACGACCAGCATTGCGATTCTGAACCACTTTTTTCCCCGGCTCTAAAAGCCCCATTGACGCCAATAAGTGATCAGACCTAACCACCCCCAGACAGCCAGCTGCGACGTGATTCTGCCACCATTCATGATATCACCAAGTGTACGCCCAACACCAGATGCGCGTCAACATTCCAAATGCAAAAAGAGCTCAAGTAGATATGGGGTATGCGCCAGAACAATAGGAGATAAACCCGCCAGGAAAGACCATGGGAGAAAATGATGACAAAATAAAATACGAATAATAAAGCCCGCTCCATCGAGCCACCTTTGTTTTTCCTTATCCTCAAATCATGGATGCGCCATCCTCCCGTGGGCCAGTCAGACAAGAGCTGAGGAGGACGCGGCGAGTCCGTACTAGCCTTTTGATACGGATGGGACAGTGTACAATGGGGGTGGTGGTTGGGGGTACAGGGGCGGCTGTTCTGGCGGGGGCGCTTGGTCGTGTTGTGGAAAATGCTGTTGTCGATGGGGCAACTGGCCTTGTCCACCGGAGATCATAGACGCCGAGCTCGACATCGCAAAATTGGTATGGGTCTGAATGCTCTCTGCAGAGGCCTCTGCGAGCGCTGAAAGAAGAGGGTTCTTGCATTTGCCGCAAAGATATCTCAGAAGACCCAACAGGTGTTTGGCCTGCGCATCCGACTCGGCAGCGTAGATGAAATACTCAAGTCTTTTTTTTTTCATGTTTCCAAAGTCAGCCAGCCCGTCCACGTCCAGGATAGAGCCACTCAAAGAGAGAAAACAAACTTACGCTGAGCGCATCGCTTGAGCTTGTCCGTCCCCTCGTAATATTGGGTCGTGGCATGACTTCCACGCATCCGAGGAGATCTCCTGGCTCAAAACGACCAATGCAGATGTGAACATCGCGTTTCTAGCACCGCCACCGATCAGCATGGGCCTTCATCTCGCAAGTTGCCAAGTGTGACGGGGTTATGTGAACCTACACAACGAAAGGATTCCGCCTTGGTAGTAAGCCGTTCCTAAGTGCACCCAACACCACCGAGATGGCCACATAGGACGCCTCGATGGCGTTCCGGGGGAAAACCTCACCGCCTCCCGCAAGCGGATGTGCCTCGTATGAGCCCTTGTAATGTGCGTCAAAGAGTACAAAGGGTCGACCTAAAAGATTGATGCAGTGGAGCTTGAGCAGCTTCCCAAGCACGAGATGCATGGCAAGCCGTCTCTCCTCGGCCGGCGTGGCCGGCGGTGGCACGGCGGCATCGTGATTGACTATGATTGCGCTCACCGACGGCCAGCCATGGACGTGGGTGGCTATCTCGGCGGCGGTGGCTGCCGACGTTTCCGGCATTGCGTAAATCTTGGACAAGATCATACTCAGGAGGTTCACGCCGCGGATAACGGGAGGCATACTGGTCTGGTCGCCCTCGGTACCCTCGGGCGGCGCGGGAAATGCGGTGCCGTCGCTGACAACTGGCGGGCGGCCAAGCTGGGCGGCCACGAAGCGGTCGAGTACCAAGAGGCTGCGCCATACGTTCCTCCTTAGTCGGCCGGTGCTCGGGTTGAAGCTCCACGGCCGGCCGTTCTTCATCATGTCGTCGTATCGCATAAGCAGATGCTCTTCTCGATGCATCCCAAGCAGCTGCGCCAGCCAGCCAGCCCTCCCTTCACACAGCTGTCAGCATCCATCTGCGGCAGCGTGTGAAATAAGATGGTGGCGCAAACCTATATAGTCGTATCCTTCATTTCTTCTCACGACACTAAGAGCGTAGAGGCACTTGAGAAGAAGGACTCGCACTGTCCAGAGGTCCTTTCCCGAGTCGTCGACCATGACATTGGCACTTTGGAAGTATGCCTCGGCATCAATATCGCCAACCATGGTCTCCGCCTTGGGCCCGGCCAGAACACGGCCAAGCGCCAGGGTAAGATAGAGAAGCGCGCGACCCCGGTTATCACGGTTCCCTTCTGCTATTATGTTTCGGACCGTCGCGTCCAGCGCCTCTTCCTCGTCGTATACCTGGAGGAGACCGTAGGTCTGTTTAGGAATGTTAGCGGGTTTTGTGGGTATTGACCGCTGGTGCTTGATCCTTGTTGGCGTTTCCCGTTTTGACGTACTTACATTGATTAGATATTCTTCAACCAGAGCATATGTCACGCTCTCGTTCGGAAGGTCGATTGGTAGCGCCATAGATGGGTGCAAGAGTGAAGGTTGTAGTTCCATGAGCCTGAACCTCAGATCAAGCGGTCGATGGAGGGGATTCGGCATAAAGGTGACCTCGAGGACGTTTCGGAGTGCATCCAGATATGCGAGATGGCTGGAGCAGCCTAAAAGATCTGGGTGAAAAATGAGCCGGGGCAGGCTGGCCATCAGCAAAGGGAAGGACGATACAGCTCGAGAACGAGACAACGCTCGACCAGGCCAGGATAGGTATCATGTGCAAGAACAGCATTCGGGCTACAACTCACTGACGGTCTCTCCTTCCGGGAGAGAGAGCCCCAGCATTCTTTCAGTGGCGTAGAGGTGAGAAGGGACGCGGACTTCTATCCATGAAGTTGGGCCTTCCAACGGGGCCTCTGGCCAAGCACTGGCTGCCGGCGCCGAGTCGGCTGATCGCATGTTTCCATGCGGGGACGCGCTGGAGGCGGCTTCCATGATGGGCTGCGGAGGAAGGCTGGCTTCCGGACTGAGACCCGAGGCGGACCCTGAGCCACCGACGGGCGTAGAGGTAGTCAAGGCCGCGATGGAGAACGGGGTCGATGCGTCCATGCTGCTGCCGCTGGGAGAGTCGGTCTTGTCCGGCGACGATGGCTGCGGAAAGGCTGGAGGGGTAACGGCGGTAGCATCGTCGAGTCGTCGTCTCGCCGAAGGGCCAGCTGCTGCCTTATTCCGGCTCATGCCGTCGTAGGAGCAGTTGTTGGCGTTCTTCTTGCGGACGCAGAGGGAGCATGGTTTTTGGCCGTCGCACTGCATGGGTCGTGGCGTGCCCCGAGTACGGAGTTGAGCCAGGTGTAAGCAGGAGAACCAAGTGCCACGACGTCACGAGAGAGTTCGCAAGTTGCGGGACAGGGGGGCAGAGCGGGTAGTGACATGACGGCAGGGTATCGACGGCAGCGCACCTTTTGCTTTCGCGTCTTGCAGAAGCCGCAGGCCTGGGCGATGCGTATCCGCTTGTCATCCGGCACCCTTGGACGGGTCATGATGGATGGCCGGGCGGCCGTACAGCTACTGTTCCTGCTGCTGCTGCTGCTTCTGCTCCTGCTGCTGCCACTGCTGCTCCTGCTCTCGGGTAGGGCTTGACCAACGCATACAGTTCCATCAGAGCATAGCAGGCAGGGCGAGGCAGAGAGTCGGCTGACGGTCCGGGCGGGGGGTCAAGAGCGGGTCTGCGGGTGCAGGTCACTTGGGCTCCGAGACCCGGCCGACGGCTGGCTGGCGCGTTGTCTGGGCGTGGCTGCGGCGGAAGGGCTCCGGTTGGTTGCTGTTGCGTGGTCCTCACGCGGAGAGAAGGCGAGACCAGGCTGCCAGCCCTAGCTCCGATGCTTGCAGGGAAGTAAGAAAGTCTAGACCAGATACCGAGGGGGAAGGCGGCTTCAGGAGCCAGTGGGGAGGCCCAATGGGTCCACCCTGACCAGGGGGTTCAGCCTGCCGCGGCCGGAGTGCTGCCGTCTAGCTGACAGGGTGGAGGGGATCGCTTCTTGGAGGCAAATAGAAAGTACAGGCTGCGCAGGCGGTGTCCAGCAGCAGCCGTGGGAGTGAGCCTCCGCCTTGCGGATGGGCTCAGCCGTTTCTAGGAGCTCGGGGCTGATGGGCCCAGACACAGACCAAGGAACAGTCGCAGAAAGCTTGATTGAGGTGATTGTTGGATGGAGGCTGGAGCTGGGCTGGAGCGGCAGGCAGCGGCACCTAGACAGGCAAAAACCCTACCAAGCTCTTCAGAGAAGAAGAAAAACACAGCCACCTAACCCACCTGCATCACAGGCAGTCATGGGTTTACAGGCAGCAGAGGCTCGGATCTGGTGCGGAGTCTGAGGAAAAGGGGAGAGACTCGAAGGTTATGATAAAGCCGGGCGCCGCACTGGGCCTGAGCCCTCAGTGAAAGGTCCATGGTCTGAGCAAGGGGTGGAGGGGTGCCCCTGCGCAGAGCGAAGCGACTCAGGCAGGAGCCGTTGTTTTTGCCTCTTACAGCCTAGACGGAGCCCCTGCCCACAAGCAATGGTGGGGTGCACGGACGAAGGAGCCACACGCGCAAGCACGCGTGAGCCCGGCCAATTCGCAAATCGATCTTGCCCCCAGCCCACCGCCAGCCCACTGCCAGGGCTGCCGCTTGGACCAGCAACCAACCCCTGCAAACCGCCATGGCATTGTCCGGTTTGGCATGCCGGCTGGACACCAGGAAATGGACTGTCTAATGCCGGCCCGTCAGTCTAGCATGGCCTGCGCGGCTATCGCGCCCATCCAGGTTGCCAGGTCCCGACGCGGCAACCCTAAAGTTTGCAACTGGATAAGTGTTGACCCTGAGTGGGAGCAGGTAGCCCAAGCCCAACACTAAAGGTACGATTTCACGACAAACGCCTCCCACGCGGATTGGATGCCATTTCCCCTCGGTGGATTATGTTCATGTTAGTGTGATGCATGGCGTCGAGGAGGCGGACGCTATTCCAAATGCTTCCACTGCGCGGTGCTAACTCGTCCCCGGCGTCTCGCTGCCACAGTAAGGCAGAGAGTCAAGGTGCCACAGCAAGACCAAGAGCCCAGCATGTTGGTTCAGCATTGCGATCTGGCAGTGGCACCCAGACCACATCAACGAACCGCTGATTTCGCTGCAGATGTCCAAGAGGTCATCAGTCATATCTCCTGTCTACCGGCGCCAAAGCATAGCCTCGCATCGGCCGGCTTGAGCCTAGCATCCGCACGAACAGATCCCTTACTAGTGCAACCCTCGATCAAGACCCACTAGAGATCATCAGACGGCGCTGATGCAGGACCCCCACCCGCGCACCTCCTTCGACCCACTTTATTTTTTCTCGTCGAGCTCCGCCATCGCGACGTCTCGGCCAACGCCTGGAGCCAGCAGACTTTGAAGCCTTCTGCGCTGGCTTGAAAAGCCGCCGCCACATGTCTGCCTAGGCAAGGCAGGCACCCCTAGAGGTACTCTCACAGCAAGCCTTCGAACTGGGTATGTCAAGCTCAGTTGGGCTACCTACCCATGCGATCTAGATAGGCCCCAAACCCCAAACACCCCGCCATCTCCTCGAGTGGCATCCAAGGCTAACTCGCTCTACACAGACCATGTTTAGACAGCAGGCTATCCTCGGTCTCGCCCGCCGGTGCGGCGTGTGCCAGCGCCCTGCCGGCCGAATACTACCATGGCTCCCGGGCCACACCGCAGGGCATGACACTTCCCGCCTCCTCCATCGCGCTGGCCCGACCCAGCGTCTGCTTTCATCGGCCCCGCCGACCACTGTCGCCCCCGAAGTCGGCGCCGGGAAGGCCAGGTCCTTCGCCGACTCGCTAGCTCGCAAAAACGCCGCTACCATACTCTATGAAGCCCCCTCGCATACTCTCTCCCGCTTCTCGAGCTACACTGCCGGAATCTTCTGCTTCCTCTTCTCGGGCTATCACTACGCGACCGGCATGGCGAACCCACCAGAAGACATTGCCTGGTTTGTGCCGCACCTTTATGGTATTGTGGTCCTGGCCATGGGCTCGATGGGGACATTTTTCATCAGTGGCGCCGGCCGCATCGTGCGCGTCATCAGTGCCGTGCCCCGCGCCTCCGAGGTGGCCGCAAAAAGCGCCACCCCTGAGACTCGCACCCTGTCCCCCGCCCAGAAGGCCACTGCTGCTGCTGCTGCCGCTGCCGACGCTGCCCGGGGGGTCTCTCCGATACAGCTTGAGTTGAAGGCGAGCCGATATGTGCCCTTCATCGGTCCCGCGGTGCTGCGCGTGGACGCCGACAAGGTCGTGTTCCCGGCGCGACTTCAGCAGTTGCGCGAGATGGTCGAGTACCTGAGGCAGGGAGGCTCGCCTGGAGGCAAGCCAGTGAGCGACACCACGCGGGCGCGGCTTGCCGAGATGGCGCTCCGCCGAGCCCGGGCCGAAGCCGAGGCCAAGTACGACAAAGAGCACCTGATGACCTCGCCGTTCAGGCACCTGGGCCAAGCCGTAAAGGAGACATTTGTCGCGACCCGGAGAGCGCTGACCGGCGAGGGCTTCGTCAGGATCAAGGTGAACAATGTGCGCTACAAACTCGATGTCACTAGTGCCTGGGCCCTGGACGGCGGGAGGGCCCTCGACCGACTGATCACCATCGACGAAAACATGCAGCGCCGCCCCAAGCCGAAGCAATAATCTCTACGACTACAAGGTCGCAACGAGGACCACACAGGCCTTGGCCTTGTCGGCTAACCGACATGATTCTGCTCTTGCGGCTGGCTGCCCTGTACGATTAATTCCCTCTGCCTGTCGCTCAGGTTCGGAACTGTAAATACACGAAGAAGCGGTGTGAGAAGCCAGGCGCTTGCGCAGCCTTTGATATGAAATAATTTTCACGTTTCAACCCGGCGCTTAGCCTTCACATTGAGATGCAAAACCTGATTTCATCAAGCAGAATCCAGAATCCAAGTCAACGGCAATTAGCGGTGCGGACCAGACCCGGGAGCCCCATAGACTCGGCTGCGAGCCCATCACTACTCGCTCACCTCTTGGGCTCACGTCAAGCCCTGACTGAGGCACGAAGTTTTCGAAACGGAGGGGCATGACTTTCGTCATCGTACCTCAACCGACAGCCCAAGCTGGGGGCTGGAGTAGACCAACCTGTTCATCTCCACAGTGGGACTGGCGGTGGTCCTACGAATATCCCCAGTGAGTGAGGCTGGCGACGAGCGGATGGGACATGGCCAGTTGTCGTGGTGGAGTCCGGGCCAGGCCACTAGCACTTGTGCAAGGAAAAGGACACAGCCCTCTAGATCCCCCCCTGGATCCCCTCATCACATCGACCGGGGCAAGGAAATGCGCTGCGCTGAAAATCCTGCGGTGGGTCCCCCGGCGTCTCCACTCTCACCGGGGGAGAGAGCACACCGCATGAAACACTGTCAGGGAAACTGGGGGAGGCAAACACCGCCATGGGGATCACCGGGCCACAGCATCGAGTTGGGGGAGAAAACCCAAGCGTCGTCCGATCTCCCATGCATGAGTGCCACATGCAGTGAGCGCGTACCCGCAAAAGGGGCCGTTAACATAATGGGCAATACCACTTTGCAAAAGCCCATGCCGGTTTGCCGTTTCTGCGTTCCCCTGGCGGATGGCCTTTACGTTGGGGATTGCTGAGATTGCAAGGTTGTCGTATGTAAAGCATGCCCCGGACTTGGCTTTGTCCCATCTTCTAGAATCTCGGGAGTGCCGACGCCTACTGGGCAACCGTCCAACAACTTTTCCGGAGGCAGCTTTTGCCTCGATTATACGGGAAAATCGAAGTAAAACCCTCGTTATGCTATTCAAGGCTTTTTTTTCAAAGTGGATGTATACCGGGTCCCGCTCAACAAACCAAAAATCTGGTCCCACCGGGCCAGCATGGCACTGGTGCAGACGGTATCAGCCGGTGGTGGGCTCAAGTCGGGTTTGCAAGGAGGATTTGCAGCTGGCCCGGGATGTGCGAAAAAAGGAAAGGAGGAGAAGGAAGGAAATCGATCGACCGGGACGTGAGGAGGGGAAGCATATCGGCTGTTAGGCACACCGTCGATCGATTATGGTCCCTTAACTATAATAAAACGAACTACAGTACAATGGCTATTCCTACGGTTAATACTTGGGATAATGTCGCCAGGGGCAACACAGCAGCCAGCAGGCCACGAAAACCACAGCCAACTGGCGTTTATATGTCCCCGAGCCAGCCACCCCAAGGACAAACAACTAAAAACCAAGGAAGTTCCGGCAGTGTGGACGTATAACACGTGCGAATCCTCGTTGCAGGAAAAACACTTTGTGTGTGTTGCAGTTAGGGGTTGTAGTTTAAGGGGAAAGGTATATCCCCTTAAGTATTGTTAACATGCCGACCCCCAAGATACGGTGGATAAAGGAAAATGTACGTTAACAGTAGTTTATTAGAATACGGCAGATGCACGGATACAGTTCAGCATCGATACAAGGCACGTTACCAAATCCTATTGCGCCTTCCGGGTATTTGCGACATACCAGGCGATTATTTGGCCGAAATGTCGGTGGCATAAGCTACTTCAGAAGTGAGGCGAAACCGTCCCCCTCTTGATACGGTTGGCCAGCAAACGTCCGCCTCCGGGGCGTAACCCGGCGTGGGGCTCCCAACGGCCGGCACACCTGAGGCCGGACAGACAACTTGCTGCGGGGGGTGGGTGGGTGAACGACAGCAAACATGGCGTGGCGCGCGGCGTGTGGCGTGCCGACGATGCGGGGTGAGTGCAAAACACAAACCCTACGGGGGTGACCTTTTGAACTACGGGCAAGCACCGACGAGAACAAAGGAGAAAAGCGTCTGATATGGAACGGGGAGAGAGGGGAAGGGAGGAATAGCCTCACGC
>NW_008804545.1:5250855-5279271 GCF_000145635.1 Gaeumannomyces tritici R3-111a-1
GGGGCGGGGAGGGCCTTGGGGGAGCGGCTTATCCGGATGTGTGCATGATGCTTTCTTTGCTAACCCGCCGTGCCAGGGCGAGAGTCACCTACGTCTAGCAAGGCTGGGCGCTAGCCAGGCTCGTGTGGTGCGGTGTGCCGGCAGGCAAAAAAAAAAAAAAAAAAGGCCCACAGACCGTTCACGAGCGAGGAGCTATATCGCAAGGAAGCTGGCTCCCCGCATGTGCCCAGAGATGGCGACGCGATGTCGGAACACCTTGTTGGACGCACATCTAGCTAGCTACCGACTAGGAGGCACATGGGCAGATATCAAAGAGACCTGGAGCACAAGCAGGCCATTCGTGCATCGGGACAGGCGAGATGACCATGTAGGCAAGGGAAACGAACATGCAATGTACGTAGGACAGGCGGGCGGGCGCTGCAAGCACTTGGCTGTATGCAAAGTAACCCAGAGGGACTGTTCTCTACGCAAGGGGGGGCACGGGGAGTGGGTGAGTGAGTGTGCACATATGTACAGCGAGCGGTACTAGGTATGTAGGTGGGATGTCGTGCAAGTTGTGGGATGCGCAGGGTGCGAGCATCACCGGAGCGGGCTCCAATTCCAATGGCACCTCTTGGAAAAAGGAAGAGAAGGAAACAGAAAAAAAAATCCAATGCATAAACTACCTACCAAACCCCGGCAGGTCGCCTTTTGGGGATGAGCGGTGAGCAGCAAGCGAACTGCGGGCGATTGGCGTATCAGCATCGAGGCCCTGCGAATGGCCTCTGCATGAGAGGGGAGGAGGGAGGAGGGGAGGAAGGGAGGAAAGCGGGCGAAACGAGGCTGGGCTGTTCAAGAAAAGAGAAGATTCGAATGGGACGGGGCGCCGAGTCACGCAGATAATAGGCTGGTGCCGTCCATTCTTCAAAGTGTCCACCGGCCGCGAATAGCGCCCAGCCCGGCGGCCAACGACGGCGGCTTATCCTGCATGCTTTGCCGTCCTAGCACCTTTTTTTTCTTTTTCTGTCTTGCGCCTGCCTCCCCACGCCTCTGACTAGGTAGGTAAGGCCCGCCATGGCGGGGACAGAGGTACGGATGCACGCCATTGAGAGAGGATGGTGAAGCGTGTGTGCGTTTCTGAGCATGCATGGCACCCGTGGCAAAAGGAAAAACCAAAAGGGGTGGACGTTTCGGGCATCCAGAAGCGCCTTCGTTTTTTGCACACAGCCTAGCGCAGCTTGGAGATGTCCCCTTTTGGGTTCCTATCAGTGCGCGGGCGTTGGCGATCCCGCAGATCACGAACCCTAGAGGGGGAAAAAAGGGCATGCTGATCTTTTTCTCTCTCTCTCTCTCACAACCACGCGCCGCCCACGGTACAAACCCCGCCCACCCCGTAAACTCCCTTCCACAGAAACGCGGGGCGGACAGTCTGATAACCAAGACACAAGAAGAGACAGACCAGCGCGAAGGAAGAACAAGCGGCGGCTGATGTGCCGTCTCTCGACGGCACCTGAGACTAGCTCCCTAGAAGTTTTAGGTTTGTGTCTGGGCGGCGAGCCGCCATTGGCCCGCCCATGTGCCATCAATGTGGCAGCAACTGGTCATGCAGCAAGTTGCAGTTTTCCGACCAAAGCGGAAAATGTGGGGGGATTCCTTTTTTTTTTTTTTTTTATGTGCAAGGCTTGTTCCGACGGGAATTTTATTGTTTTCACCGGTATATTTTCTTTTCTCCTTCTTCTCCCTTCCACCCCACCTCCTCGGTTCCCTGTTTTTGGCTTCCCGCGACCCTGGGGGATTCGTTCCCTTTTTTGTTATCCTGACCGCCCCTCCTCCCCCTCGGATGGAATGGAGGGGCATGGCGGGGAGGAGGGGGTGGGAAGGGAAGGGAAGCGTCGGAGCGAAGGGAGGAGGCAGATTGTCGCCCACGGGCTGATCCTCCCCCTCCTCGGTCGTCGTTGGTGGCCGTCTCGGCCGATCGCCCGCGGATCCCACTGCTGGAATCCGAGTCGTGACCGGCCCCCCTGCCTCTCGAAGCCACCGGCGCCACCACTCGGGTCCATGGCGTGCCTCGATTGTGTGCAGTCACCGCACCGGACTCGTTGCTGATAGGGTCCAGGGAGGCGGGTGAAGGATAGAAAGATGTACACTTGAGCCGTCTGGTGGTCGCTCGACGGGAGGGGTCGGCGCACAACCCACGGTGCGCCTCCCTCGAAGGGATAGGAGGATAGCAGTCGTGACCAAAACCAACGCTGGAGCTCCAAGTAAGCGAGCGCCCATTCAGAATGCCTTCACACCACCTTTTCTGGAAATCGTGCCGCATGTGTCGCATCTGCAGCGTAACATGGGTTTCTGCATCTCCACCGCCTCCTTTGGGATTCTCACACATGCACTCCGACCTCGCTATCTCAACCTGATTCCCGCCCACCTCCTATGACAAACTCCCCCCCCCCGTATGCACGTATATCAGACGTCTGGTATACCCCCCGGGCAGTATGTACGTGCGTGTACTAGTAGCTATGCGCAGAGACAGCCCGTTTGTGCACAGACACATAGGAAAGTAGGATGGATGTGGTGCTGGGAGCTGCGCGACTCGAGAGGAAGGCGGCATGGCGGGGTGAACAACCACTCACCAAAGTATTGTCGAAATTGCTGCTTGGCGGCGCCTACGCCGGGCCAAGTCGACCCGCAGACCCTTCCGACGCACTCGGGGCTGGCAAAGCACAGAAAAGACCCCCGGGGGCCCTCAAGTCCACTGGATGCCTTGGTTGGGGTTGCACACCGGTCTGCCATGGCTTGAGCGAGTGCCGGGTGGCGGCTGCGGACGCAGTCAGGGGAGAGTATCTGGCCATCTCCAAACCCATGCCTTGGTGGCACGGTGAACTGAGAGGAGGGTAGTGGAGGGGTACCAGCAAAGCTGCGGGCGCTTTTAGAGATTCGACGGGCACATGCGCACGAGGCTGATCTCCAAGCATGGTCACTTGATAGAGCAGCCACCCCAAGAAGCTCCTTGGAATGCATTTGTGGGAGGGGGCGGGGCCACCACCCCTGCTACAAGGGTCCAGCCGGGTTTGGCAGCGACTTGTCTCAAGGCTTATTCTCTGACGGGATTGGCCCAGCAAGCGACAACAGAAGACACAGATATCAAACCGCCTTCGCGACACACACACACACACACACACACACACAGCCCGGCGCGTCTGCTCAGCAACTGGCGGTGAGACTGCATCATGGCATTTTTTTCTCTCCCACACCACCCACCCTCAGTCATTGGCCGCGGGGGTGATACGGCGCATTCCGCACGTCGTCGCATTCGTTATTTTGTACGTCGCCTCCTCCAGCCTCGGGGCTGCGTCTCGCCCAAACCAGCCTGCCCTCTCCCGGCCCGGGCTGGGCACCTGACTGTCGGCCAAGAGGAGCTGCGCGTGTAGATGGGTTGATGGAGCTGCGGGCTGGAGGTCTCCGGGCCTCCCCCACGTGTACATCAAAACCTTGACATGATGCCACGGATGGAAGCATGGGAGGCTCAAGAGATTCCCGACAGCCAGGCGCCGCGCAAACCTGATTCGTCCTACCTGACTCGAACCGTGTGAAGGGAGCCAAGACGCCGTCTCTTGGGGCCGCGACAACCCATGCCTCGGAAGTGGAGTGTTGATAGTGGCCCCCTGTCTTTTGACCTCGGAGAGTGGGGGTTCGGTTTTTTTTTCTCTCTTGTCTTCCTTGTTTTCCCGTCCGTCGTCCTTTCACTTCCGACAGCCGCCCACGACAGTATCAGGTGCTGGTACCAGGTATTAGATGGTTGGCCAGTTCCGCTGTGCATCGCGTCAATGACGAAATTCAGGCAGCACATAAGCGGGAGAAGAGGCCGGAATATCCTCGAGATGCATGATGCTGGCGCATTGCAGCAAAACGCTTCCCGAAGCCAACCCCAGCGCGGAATCGTGCCCCACGATTCCCAATCACATCCCGCGTCCGTTGGTGCAGCGTGGGAGAAAGGTATGACATAATTCCTGGCTGCAGCCCGTGCGCGCGCCAAACAGAGGGAAGAGCGAAAAACGACGCTGCAGGCTGATGAATGCCGGCCTCTTTGGAAGAAGCGAACAAGAGGGGCTCCGTCCAGAGTGGATTCGGGAGGGACCATTGTGGGCCGCAGAAGAACGGGGGGGACCCAAGACGAGTGCGCTTCACATTGGGCAATCGCGCTGCGGCTGCTGCAAGATGTCGTCGTTTTGCTTCCAGCGGCCGGCGCTGCGTGTCGTCGCAGAACTGCTTCGGCAATACAGCCTTGAAATCGCCGTCACCCATCGCCCCGCCCCGCGCCCGCCCACGATCGCGTTTGTTTTTCTCGATCCCGCCGTCTGCGGGCGGGCGGGGCCTTGGGGACATGTGTTCTGACTGCTATTGCCTGCGTGCTATTGCCTGCGTGTTATTGCTGCGTGTTATTGTTGCTTCTGTGCCGCGAGGGGGAGGCACCACATGCCGCAAGACCCGGGGCTCCACGGCAAATCGCGACGGGTTTGTTCTGTCGTTCTTTTGAGATCGGCGCCGTGGAGGGTCGACAGCCACCATGGGCCGTGCTATCCTTGCACACACAAGGGGCCCTGTCCGAGTGGAAGTGGCACCTAGAAAACCGTGCTTCACGGCCGCCAAGCTGCCTAATTTTGTATGCCTAGTTGCTTGACGCACGGACTCTTGTGTGGAGCGCAGAGCCCAACCCAGATTCAATCGTTCGACCGGGGGCGGGCGAGGAAGACCCTTGAAAGGACCCGTGCCTCCTTCGACCGACGACTCGACACCACGACACCTGCCTCCAGATGCCATGTTCGCCGTGGAAACTGTTGGCCCGACCAGTCAGCCACGGCGCCAGGTTGGCGTCACGGTGGGACAAACTTTGACGTTCTTATATCTGCCTAGCTAGGCCGTATAATAACGTCACACTTTAAACAGAAATGCGTTTTTAGCTTGGCTTTATCACACTTGCGAATCGCACATCTCATGTGTCGTTCCCTTCCCCCAAGCCAAGGGTTCCATCGCCTTGATTCGTTATCCACATGTTCACCACTGTCTTTTTTTCTTCCTCGGGCTTTTACTGCGCCCATACCTATTCCCTTCGCAAGGCCAGGTTTCTTCTCGCTTATTGTTTTCCCTCCGTGAGGGGCCTGCTGTCGGGTCGAAACATCCCTGATCCGCGGGCTGACGCCAACATGGCTCGGGCGCTCGGTGGCACCCGTAATTTGCGACAGGAGCCACTAAACGCTACGCATAAAATTTCTGGCTGGAGCCGGGACGATAGCAACCGATGGATCGTGCGGTTGTCAACATCCCCGCGGGTGATGTTCAGGCACGCGAGGTAAACAAACAACACGGACGGCATTATGCCTGCTTGTTTTTGTGGTATTTGGTGACTCTGTTGCTATGCAGTCACTGCAGCTACTACAACGGCATCGAAGCATAGAAGATGAAGAAAACTCCCTCCTCTTGATCGGCGCCTGCGGCTTGGTTGCGATCAAGGGCGCCACCGGTACAGTACCAATGGCAGTGACAGTCGGGCAGTGCCAACTGCAGGAGCGGTAGCTGTGACACCGCCGCAGCACATAGTAATTGCCCAGAAATCCAAAATCGTCAGCCCACATCGCGCACCCCGCCATAATCGCGAGGCGTCAACGGGCAGTGGTGGACGTCGCAATGCGTGAAACCCAACCACCGTCGGTGCCACCTGCCGGGCCAGCATTGCGTTTTTGTCCCAGACAGTGCGCACCCATGACACGACTGCTAGACGAGATCGCGACAGGCGACAGTAATCCCCCCAAGGGCCCTGTTAGTAATATCTGCAATTTGGGTGTCGACGGGAAAGCAGCCAGGGGCCTTTTTAGTTCCGTCTAAGTGGAGCAAGCTAAGTACCTCGGGCCTCAGTCGCCACCACTCAGCGGACGCACAGCGGGCGACGGAGGGACTCCGGGCACAGAGGTGCTCCCGCCGCGCGATAGGCTTTCAAGACATGCAGGGCTTCAGAAGGTGGTGCAAATGAAGACGCACCACCTCCCGGCAACGCTCCGTCATTGGCCAGATGATCGTCTCTGCTCTGGCGGCGGTAAGGGGGGGTGGCCGGTACGTGGTAGTGGACAGAGTGACCAGAGAATATGTCGAGTAGAAGAAAGGAGCAACCGCAGCGAGCGAGTTGCGCAGGTCAGAGCCTGTCGTCAGAGTTCCACAGCCAAGGTCGCAGACCGACACACACGCTGCCAGAGCCGACATCCGGGGCGGTGACGGGCAGGTTGCCATCAGGGAATGTTGGTTGGCCGCCTGGCTTTCCCAACGCAGTCGCGCCGAGCGCTTGTTTCTCCTAGGACGAGAGCACGTAGTAAGAAATGGGCGGCAGGGTAGATTGGCTGGTGGCCGTGTTGATCCCGGTCGCGACGGGGTGCTGAGGTTTGTGGGTTCTCGCTGGGTTCTCGCTGGTGGTTGTGACTTGGGCCTTGCCCACCTGCTGCGTCCGGGGCCCTGGCACAGGTAGACTGGGGTGCCCCCCAGCAGCGCCGATGAAGGGATACCCTCCACCCCAACATGGATGCTGGCTGGGCTTGCACTGCTTGCGACTTGCCAGTGCGCCCAATACGTTCAAATTAATAAACGCTTGCCTCCCCGCACGCCCATTTTGTATTGACATTGCTCCCAAAACGCTTCTCCAATCGACTCCTGTGCCTGCCCGAGAGAGCATCCGCCTGTGACGAGGGCGCGAAGGTGTCATTCCACTGCCCATCGCCTCTTTTAGAGACGACCGACACGACACCCGCGCGAGTGTGAATTTCGTTCCTTACTTCTTTAATAATTTTCTTCACTTCTGGTGGACTGTCGACTGTGTCATTCCTGCTGCGTCACTGGCGGCGAAAGAATCACTCCAGGTGAGTTGCGTCGGGCCGTTGGGCGAGACGGGATTTTGCTCCTTTTCTCCTTTATCACCAAGAACTCTCCAACCCCGCCTGCTATTCCGCACCTATTCCTCCATCCCCGACACCGACCCTCGTGTTTCTCTTTGCGAAGACGGCTCCCCTGTGTTCCACCGTCTCGATTTGCACAAAAAAGTCCAAATTTCCTGTCGCCCGGGAGGGGTTTGTGCCGCCCCGGCGCCCGGCTGGCATCACGACTGCGCTCGGATTCCAAGACACTAGGCCACCTGCCTGTCTCGCCCCGTGACAGGTCTGCGCGCCTCGGGAATGCTCCGCCAGACTGGACGAACCCCGCGTGCATGTCTTTTGTTGTGGTGGCCTGCCGCACTTCTCGCACCCGCCCGATCTGCTTCATCATCTGGGACCGCCCGCAACCAGCGCCTGGCGAGATCGCTCTCTCGCACAATTCCAACACAGTGATCGACTGCATCCTCTCGAGACCGCCATTTACCCAGCCAGCCGCAACCTCCCTCCTTGGACCTGCTGCCTGCAGCCGCGTGGGCCCGCCCTCATAAGCACCACGCCCTGTCTATCCGCGTAAAAGCCACCCGTCCGGCGACTCATTCTCGCCCGCCTGCGCACACGCCTCTCCCACCGGGCCGGATGCTCCTTTTCTCGTCGACCACTCTGGACCACATCAGCCATAATCAAGTCAGCATCACTCGGCCTGGCCTCTTCTGCACTTTTTTTTTCTTTTCATCCCCACCAACCACCTCTCCTTGCTTCTCTTCCTCCGTGGCGGCTGGAGCATATGTATTGCTTTGCTTTCTTTGCTGTTTTTCTTCATGGAACACCACAGGCTTTCTTTTTTCTCTCCGTCATGGGGGAGACCTTTCAAAACTAATACCCATCTTGAACCAGGCAGTCAGTTGAGTTCTAAGACGGCCATAATCTTGCGGCGTCTCGCGAGCCCGAAACCTACTCCGAACCTTTTCCTCCCACAATCCCCCATGGATTCATAATCGAAGCTGCAAACATGGATTCGGAAGACGGGGAGTTGTTCATTAAGGTAGGAACTCCGCGACATCCCTTACCTTCGCACATTCCTAACGGCTGATTTGTTATACAGCAACTGGCGACTTTCGTGCGCACGCACGAGAAGGCTCTCGCCAACGCCTTGCAGTTTAGGCGCCAGAACCTCCCAAGGCATGGCTCGTCCCAAAGCGTCTCGTCGATCTCGACGAGCAACATAGTCACTTCCCCGACCATCCCAGAACGACCAGCCACATCTTCCTCCACCTCCGGCACCCTCGCTGCTGCGCTCTCGCTCGGATCTCTCAACTTCACCTCGGCCTCTATCAAATCGGCAAAGCTCGCACTGACACCGCACCACCTCTTCTATCTGCTTTCCCGCTTCGAAGAGCTGGCCATCCCCGTCGGCCCCATGAAGATTCGGCTAGAAAACCTACACGACAGCACCACATCAGCCAACTACGTCTCGTTCCTCAGCCAGACGCAGCGCGCCAAGAGCCGTAGCTCTGATGTCGGCTCCATCCGCTCCGTTTCTAGCATTAGGAGTGTCATGTCCGGCATGTCTGCCTTGTGGGCCAGCTTCGGCATCGGCTCCGGCGTCTCTGCTGCTCGCACCGAGAGGCAAAAGGCTGCACTCCAGGCTGATATGAAGTATCTGTACTCTGCCTTCACCAAGATCCCTTGCCTTAAGTTGGCACCGGACTGGCGGGCACGCCTCATCAAAGGCTACGAAGAGTTTCCTTTCGATTCCGCCGTGCCCCTGTACGTGTTTAAGAACGTGCAAGCACTCGAGGTCTGCGACATCGACTTCCGTCAGTTCTTTGGCTGGGATCGGCTTGCAGACCAGCTGAGGTCACTGACGCTGAAGCGGGCGGGAATCGAGGACCCGGCCGACATCCTGATTGACATCGTCCTAGACGATATGGACAAGCGTCGGAGACGGACATCAAAGTCTCAGGGCTCCCCAACCAACGCTTGGGGCGGGGGCTCCACCAGTCCCCGACGGAGTCCAACTGTCAACCAGGCCGAGCTTCGGAAGTCTTCTTCTGAGCCCGGTTCTCCCCAGCCGAGGCACTCGACGGGTGACCTGCACATTGGATCCCTCAATAGTGACATTAGCGTGAATGGAGATACCATGAGGCCACGCCTTGACAGGGAGGACAGCAACGAGCTTTCAACGTCGCCTTCCAAGTCTGGACGTCCAAGGAGCCACTCGCCGCGCCGCCCCTCTAGCTCAAGGAATGGACCATCCCATACACGAAGCTCTTACAAGGTCCGGCGGTCCGGGTCAGGAAGCTCTCATTCGAGCCTTTCGGACTCGTGGCACAACCACCGTGGCGGAAGCGCTTCGAACCTGCTCTCCATGGGCATTCTTCCAGCCTCGAAGTGGCGCTTCCTCAAGCACCTCAGCTTGGCCGATAACTCGCTCACATCAATCCCCGCAACCAGCTTGGCGCCTTTGTCAAACACACTGCACTCCCTCGACCTCTCCTCAAACCTCTTCACCCAGATTCCCGACAGCCTGGCCAGCCTGACTGCCCTGCGGGCACTCAACCTTTCCCACTGCATGATCGAGTCACTCCACTCGCTGACCCGAAACCCCCTGCCGGCCATCACTGCTCTAAACCTGCGTGCAAACAGGCTTCAGTCTCTCGCAGCCGTAGAAAAGCTTTATCCGCTAGAGAGGCTGGACCTGAGGGATAACCGCTTGACGGACCCAATGGAGCTGGCCCGGTTGACGGGCATTCCCGACATTCGGGAAGTTTACGTCGAGGGAAATCCGTTTACACGGACCCATCGCGATTATCGCATTACCATCTTCAACCTCTTCCGCATGACACCTGGGTACACCGACGATGTCACCATCGACGGCACGGGCCCGACGTACTCTGAAAAGAAGTACCTCGTGGAGCGTGTGCCCGTTCCTCCCGCGGTTCCGGTCGTCAAGCCCCCTGCCTCCGACATCCCCGCTGTCGACGTGGTCAAGCCGGCAATCATCTATGACGCCCCCAAGGAGCCCAGTGTTTTGCGCAAGGAGCGCCCGGCCTCCAAGGCCACCGCAAGCGAAGTGAGCTCCAGCTCAAGTCGCCGCCGCAGAGCATCCAAGCGTCGGATCGTCGACCTGGCGACCAACGAGGTCAATCCCATTCCCGTCGGTCAGCCTCATGCTGTCCCGGTTTCCGAGGCCATCCCTGGAGCTGCGTCCCGAGGTGGCGGTGGTGATAACTACCGTACATCACATACCACTGAAGTGCAGCGGCAAAAGTCTGCCACTCCGGCTTCTATAAGGAGCTCGACCAAGGGCGCCCTGCAAGGGGGCAGTCCGAATCTACCTGAAGTTCCGCGAATCGACACCGATATTCTTAGCACAGGCATTTTGCCGCATGCTTCACAAAGATACATACCTACCGAGGTCCATAATTCACGCAGGGACTGCCATGGTCAGGACTGGGACGTCGGCGGCGAGCTATACCGACGCAAAATCGAAGCCTTGCGAGACAAAGTGGGGCAAGGGTACCTGAGTGTGCTCAGCGAAGAGAGCTGGGATACATCACGACACACTCCGCCCTCGCACTACCACCCTTCTCACTATGGCGTTCCTAGTCCCTCTGTCCACTCAGACCCCACGACACCAAGACCCACGACTATTCAAGCCATCCATAGTGGCCATACCCTGGGTTAACGCCATCTATGTTATCGGCACCCCCCCTATTGGTGTCTCGCTGGCCAACTTGGGCTTTGGAGATGTGCAAATCTCCAAGTCGACCTCATTTTCAGCGCACATATCATACCCCCAATATTCTGTGATTCCAATCTCGGGTTTTCCATCCTATTCTGATGTTTACATGGTATTTTTGTTGTTTCTTTGGTCACTTATATGACGGAGCATAGCGTACTGGCGTTTTGAACAGAACGGCGTTTTTGTTTTCTCTCCTCATTATCCCTTGGGCTTTGCCTTCCCATATCTTCTTCTCTTCCCCTCCTCGCTGCTTGTGCCTGGTGTTGCTGGGGCGGTGGCATTTATGAGATCGGCGGACAGGATTCCGGCTAGAAAGCGCACCTTTTGTTTTCTCGACGATACCTCCCCACGATACCTCGCCAGATACCCATGCTTGGCAACATCCGTTTTTGTTTTTTGTTTGGTTTTAAGCCCCAATACCGCTTAGGACATGCCGTTGTGGCCGGCTGGTTGGCTCTTCTGCACGTGCGAATAAACGAAGCTTTGTGGTTGGTTCTTGTTACATCATGCTGCCTGCGGTTTGACCCTCCCAAATTACCTATTTGTTTGCCTTTGTATCCGTGTCTTCATTGCTTGGATTCGCGCATGCATTTAGCTCGAGAGTGTTCCGTTGTTATTTGGTCTGGCCCCTATTCCATTCGATATCGTTGATTTCGTTGCATGCCATCATCTTCAAGTGAGCCTCGGTTGTTTCTCCCCATTGCAATCCTTACTTTTATTGCCCATTCTATCTGCATCATTATCTGCCCTGTTGCTTCTGTTCCCGCTAGACGCATAGCTTTGTGGGTGTGAATAACCCAGCTAAAAAGGGCAAAATGGACACAGCAATGATAGTGCAAGCAAGACTCTAGTCGCATGAGGCAGGAAGGGTACTAGCACATGGAACCGACAGAGTATCGAGACGTCTAGGTAACCTTTTATTGATCATTATCTCACTTGCGCCTTAACGTCAACTGTCTGTACCCCCGGTCTTTCGGTGCTCGATTCACGCCGCTGATATTCGTTGGAGGTGGACAATGCTGGTGATCCCGCTTTGCACTCCCATTATTGTACTGTAGTCTGCCTACATAGGTAGGTATCTAGTTTACATTCCTTCATAGCCGGCCCCTTTCAATGACCTTTATGTATCGCCTCACAGTGCAATCCACCACCGTCCGACTTTTCTGGCAACCTGTGTGTTATCGCGTCCCAACGAGAACCTTAAGTCTCCCGCAGTGGCCCATAAAGGAGACCGCATCCATTTGTCTGCACAATCCCGGTCTGGGGGGCATTAGGTGATAGGTGTGGGTTTTCTGCAAGGGCCCGTCCCGTGCCTGCCAATAAACTCCATCGCGAGATGCTGCCAATTGCGCACGTGTGCTGACTTCCGTGGCTGTCGCGGAGGGCGTCCGAGTAACTGAATAAAAAAGTTGAGGGATATCAATCCCAGAGTAGGTATCCATACCTACCTGTCATTCTGGACACAGTCTTCGCTGCCGCGATTACGTCAACGAATAAATCGGGATAGTTTGGCAAGCAATGGGCGATCCGATCTACACGGCGATCACCACAAAAAAGCTACAGTAAAAAAAAAAGCGCCAGACTGACATGGCTGTCGTGCCACGGTGGGGAGGAGGAGAGAAGCGCATAAATTGATTGGGCTTCCATCGGCGGGGACGAAAAGACATGCCGGTTAGGTTTCGCGAGAGACGGATGGCCTGCGTGTGTGACAGGCACATATGTCTTGGCATAGAACCCTACGGGCAGCGGGAGTCCTCTCTTGCGCCTGACGAAACGGAGATGGGGCTGGTTGGGTGCCGCCACTTTATTCACCACCACACTGAGACGTTGGCCAATGAACAGCGACAATCCCACAGCAACGCGCATTTGGCAACGCGAACGCAATTGTCGGGGAAGCTCTTTCGGGACGGAAGGAAGGGTGAGGCGACGTGGAATGCATCTGGTTGAACCAATCGACAACTGAGGGCCCCGCCTGGATGGGCGCCTATGCATCTGCCCATATGTGCCTGGTGTGTATTGTGTATGTACTAGGTACAGGTACCTACAGGAAGTGGTAGGCTTTGATGTAGGACGTTGTCAGCCCGGGTTCGATACACCACCACAAACGGAATGGCCCTCAGGTGGGATCCTCCATGACGAGCATCCGCTATCCATGACAGACCCAATCGCCGCGCCATCTGCTTGTCTGGGGAAGCATGCGTGGGGTGGCGGGCGGCCGATCACGTGTTTGCTTTGGCCCCCCCCTGGCGGCTGACAAAAAGTGGATCGAGCAGGGTGCTCCTCCGTCCATGGTTCCCAATCTGGCTAGTGTGACTAAGGTGCCTCAACCTCATCGCAAGACAGTCGCGTCCACCTGTCTGTTTTCCGCCCCGAACGGTCACCCATCTTCCCCTCATCTGCTCGCAAACACACGCGCGATTTGATGCCTTCCCACCTGGACGCCACCCGAGATGCCTTCTGCACCGTCAACACCGCGGCGAGAGACGCCGTCGCGCCGTCGCGGCCGCCCGCGAGTCTCCACAGCCACCACGGCGCGATCCAGCCGCGCCTCGGGGAGTGCGACTGAGCCTCCCCACAAGAAACGACGATACGTCCCCGGCGGCCCAGGCGGCGGCGGTCGCTTCGTCGACGAGGACGGCACCGAGATCCCGGCTGAGCCCAGCGTCACCCGCCCACGGGCCCCCGGACCTGCGTCCGGCGCCGCCTCGTCCACCCCCAAGCCCACCTCATCCTCCTCCCAGAACCCTCTCGGCGCCTCGTCCGCCCCCGCTTTCCCCCGGCGGGAGCGCAGCACGCGAACACGGACCGCCACGAGCAGGTTTGAGCCCGATGACGAGCAGTTCAGCTCGGCCGCTGCTATCACCAGCGCCGTCATACAGAGCGAGGGCTACAAGCCGCGCGAGGAGCGCGGTTGGGAAGAGTTCCACCCCAACCTCGACATCGAGGCCACCTTTATGGTGTTCCACGCAGAAGATGTTGACGGCACTGCCAAGCCCGTGGCGCCGACACCAAAGCCGTCCTCTCAGACGCTCACCGTCGGCGCACCGACCCCGTTGGGTGCCTCGCCCCACAAGGATCAGGACGAGGATAACAAAACTGCCCAAGATGGCGCCCCCGAGACTCCCGTGGACGCTCCGCCTACCACGCGGCGCAGGGTCGGGAGGCCGCCCAGGGACACAAACACGCTCTTCGGGGGCCGGATGGACCTGTCCATGACCCCAAAGGTTCCCAAGGTGCTCCCCATCCACAACCAAACACCAAAGGAGCGGCTGGACCTCAAGCAACCTTCCTACCGCAACACGGACCGTATAGCGCTGTTCGAAAGTAAGACTTTTGGACAGGCTCGATACGTCGAGAAGTCCATGATGAACGTGGGGTACCAAGAGAGCGACAACTATGTACGACCCGACCGGATGCTCATCAAATCCGCAGACGCAAACGTCGACGAGGACGCGGAGCAGTCTTCTGTGGCCAAAGCCGATGCCGGCTCGGGAGCCTCCCCCGCCAACGCGCTCGGTCGGGTTGAGTACGACATGGACGAGCAGGACGACATGTGGCTAGAGAAATACAATGAGCGCCGCAAGGAAGGCAGCCTCGAGACGATAACGCGAGAGATATTCGAGATCACAATCACCAGGATCGAGAAAGAGTGGCACGCCCTAGAGAAGAGGATACCGAAGCCCAACCCCAAACCACCGCAGACCCACAGGCCGCGATCGAGCTCGGCCGCGGCCGTGAACGGCGAGACGCAGGCTGGCGAGGAGCAGGATAGTAAATGCGCCATTTGCGACGACGGCGACTGCGAAAACACGAATGCAATAGTGTTTTGCGATGGCTGCGATCTTGCCGTCCATCAAGAATGCTACGGCGTTCCCTTCATTCCCGAGGGCCAATGGCTCTGCCGGAAGTGCCAACTGATAGGGCGGGGCATCCCGGTAAGTCCCAAGTCCCAGTCCCAATAACCTAGTGTGCTGTTGTTGCCATCCCAAGCCCTTGCGTTTGGGTCTAGCAAGACATGTCACTGACGTTGTGCCCGCTCCCGCCTCACAGACATGCATCTTCTGCCCCAACACAGATGGGGCCTTCAAGCAAACCAACTCGTCCAAATGGGCGCATCTGCTATGCTCCATGTGGATTCCAGAAATATCGCTGGGCAACCACACATTCATGGAGCCGGTCATGGACGTGGAGAAGGTGCCCAAGACCCGTTGGAGGCTGACATGCTATCTCTGCAATCAGCGCATGGGTGCCTGTATACAGTGTGGTAACAAGGCCTGTTACCAGGCATTCCATGTCACGTGCGCGAGGAGGGCACGGCTATATCTAAAGATGAAGAACAGCCAAGGCGCTCTCGCTGTGCTGGATGGCAACATGATTCTCAAGGCCTTCTGCGACAAGCACTGTCCAGCAGACTACACCAAGGAGAACAACGTGGCCCAGGCTACCAAAGCGGCCAAGAGGTTTTACAAAAAGGCCATGAAGGGGAGGCTCTGGGCGGCGAGCCAAGATTCTGCCGCGGAGCTCGCTGCCACCCACCGCCACGCCATCCCCGACCACGCTGCGGAGGAGTCGCAGATGACTGGCGTAAAGGTCAACGCGGTCCTATCGGACAAGAAGAGGGGCCAGCCGCAAAAGTGCTGGTGGAGGCTGCCTTCTGGCGCCCCCGTGATCCCCCTGGCCGTCCTCACCAACGTCGAAGGCGCAATGCAGCGGTTTCCTTTTAGCAAGAGGAAAGATTTCGTGGCCGAGGCCTGCAGATACTGGACCCTGAAGCGTGAATCACGACGGGGCGCGGCACTTTTGAAGCGCCTGCAGCTGCAGATGGAGACCTTCTCATCGATGGAGCTGACACGGCGCAACTTTAGTGCCATGGGGCCGTCTGGCAAGCCGAGACTGCAGAGGAGGATCGAGTTTGCAAAAACGCTCCTCCGGGATCTGGAACAGCTCAAGACTCTGTCGGAGGAGATCGTGAAGCGCGAGCGTGACAAGCTGGAGGAGGCCGAGCTTCAGCAAGAGTTTGTCGACACGTGCTATTTCCCTATTTTCAAGTTGTTGTTACCGGTCATCGAGAAGGCTATTGCGTAAGTTGGACACACTCACATCCCTAGCCCTCCGTCGCCTTACTGGTCTGGTTGTATTATGCATATCCGTACGGCACTCATACTAACAAGGCACCCTTCTCCAGGCTCGACAAGAGCGTCTTCCAGGATGGCCTGGCAGGACTACAGAGCAAACTTGAGGCACGATACTACACCACGACGCTCTCTTTTGCACACGACCTGTGTGAGGTAATCCATGTTGGCATCAACTCGGCCCCCGCCGCGTCAAAGTCGCAACCGGCCCAAACAGCCCCCGAACATGCAGACACTTCGCCTGCCAAATCCAGTGGCTTTTCGGAAGCCAGAGACCGCAAGCGACTGGGCAAGCGGATGCTCAAGGCGGTCCAGCCGCACCTGGAGAATGCACTACGCGCCGAGGCTGACATTGCCAACAAGCCTTTTGAGAATATGGTTAAGGAATTGGAGGGAATGATCGACGCAAGCGTGGAGCTGAGACAGGCATCTATCACCGTCTCCCAGGATGAAGCACCGGTCGAGGCGGACCAGGACGTTGTCATGGTGGATACACTCGACGAAGGCCAAATCATCGTGGCCGGCCAGGGCGAGCATGTGGTGACTCTTGTCGAGAACGAGGAGGACCCGTCCGGAGCTGGAGATGGTATGGAGGTTGACGAGGCAGTCGACCATGACCCCGGCAGTATCGTGGTTACGACCCACATGGACAATTCCTTGGCAAAGGCCAATGGCTCCATGTCGTCAACACCGTCAGTGGCAGACCAGGTTGTGCAGGTGACTCTGGACAAGAACGACATGGTCATGGCCAACGGCACCGTCAAGCCTTCAGACACGCCTCCTGCGGATGGCGACTACATGCCCATGGCGCAGCCGGCGCACACGGGGCCGCTCACGCCGCCGCAGTCAAACGGCGGTCTTGGAGGCGGGGCGACGGACGTGCTGACCGACGGCGGGCTGCCTTGGTACCTCAAGGGCTTCAGCGTTGAGGGCACGTCGGCGGCCGAGGAGCAATGGCCGGGCAGGGACGCCGTCCGCAGCCTGAGCGAGGACCTGACGGACATGGACGACGAGGAGCTCAACGGGCTCGAGTTCGACGTCGAGGACAGCACCATCACGGCCTCGCCCGTCAACCCGGCCGCCGAGGCGACGGTGAGCGCGTCTCTGGCCACCCCGTCTGCGCGCAAGAGGAGCGGCGGCGGCGCCAAGTTCAGGAAGGGGGTCAGGGCTTCGGCTAGAAGACGATAGTCGGTGACCCAAGGCAGGAAATTCTGGGCAGCAAAGGGGCCCTCCCTCTTCGCCCTTTTTTTTTTTTTTTTTTTTACTTCGTATTCTTTTCGACTCGTTTATTTCTTTTTCTCTGTACCATAACCCCCGCGGCTTTTTCTTTTTGATTCATCTTTTTGGCGCTGACCTCTGACCACCCGTCACTGGGGTATCGAGGCCAGCTTGGGATTTCCGAACTGATCGCGACGCTTATATGGTCATGTGGTGGGCCCCACCTAGTATTGTTTTTGATCGGTTTTTTTTTATCATCCGGCTTGGTTTTTGATTTCTCGGAACGTTTTATCTTCTCATCCCCTGTCTTTTATTTTTTATCCGAACTCGGTACCTCAGCACGGCGTTCCAGCAGCACGCTTCTGACGTGTGCTCTCTTTCACTTGCGCCTCCTCTGCCTTAGGTTCTACTCTTCTCTGTTTCTCTTCTTCTTCTTCTTCTTGTTCCTGTGAGATACACCAAGACCTACTCGGGGGGAGAGATTCGCTACCACGGCGTCGAAAACCAGCCTGCTCGTTTTCCATGTCATTTGCCACTTGCCCTTCTGGCCGCTTACCGTTTCCTAGTCTGAAATGCCCGATCTGCTCGGTTCTGGACCAATTAATCGATTCCCCGAACCTGGCACGAACAATGCCGTTACATAGATCGTGTGTCATTCCTTTGATTTGGTCTCGGGAAAAATTGGGATATGATATCTGCACTTGAACCGGCATATCAAGGTCTCTGGTAATTCCTTGGCGCTGTAGCATGGCCTCTGAGCAATGTCGCAGTGATCACAGCTGTGGGAGTCACGTGTTCTGCACTACGGGATATAGCAGGCTGACGTATGTAGAGTGGGGAAATAAAAAAACAGAAGAAAAACCCCCGGTCGGCAACGAGCAAATGGAGGGGCCCTGGGGAGCCACGTGCGGGGAAGAGCCGAATATCCCTAGATTTCCTCTCTCGTCCAACCCATCAGGAAATGAATGATTCCGATGTATTTCTCGCCCTTATATCCCTTGTTTGTTCTGGAGGCCAGGAATTCGACGGCACTCGAGGGTAGAGATGAAGAAGCATAATGGGCACAGTTTACGCGGCGAAGGTGCAGCCCTGCTAGGAGCCAGTCGCCCGGAGTTGGGGTATAATGATATAAGAAAATGTCGTAAACAGGGGGTCATGTGTACATGGGTGCAGATATGTGGTACCTACCTATCTAACATTATAATAACTGAGGGGGGGCAAGGGAACCGAGCCGCCTCGCTCCAAGGCCGATCATGACGAAGATCTGGCAGATCATTGCGGTACCAACACAACGTGGTGGCTTTTTCTCAAGGCTTCACATTTCTCCGATGCGGAAACAAGAGATAAGGTCGGGTTGTGGCTGATCGAAGACGAATGAAGGACCGTGTCCCGGCAGGTGCTTGCAGGAAAAACAAAAAAAAAATTTAAAAAATTTAAAAGATAAAATAATAATAGAGAGAACGGGAGAGAACAGAACAGGGCTCTCTCTCCACTGGAAGGCCGCCCCCCACACCTACCTCGTGATGTGCAGATACTGGAGCCGTCCGTCCATTCGGTGCCCGCCCTGCGGGGGCCAACGGCGCAAGCAATTCGAGGCTGATGGGATGGGACGGATGCCCTATACAAATTTCTTGCACACATGGATCAGGGGGCCGGGCGCGAACCGCCCGCTGGTCTTGGGAGGTGGCCCAAATTGTTTCCCGATCGGTCTGTTGGTGAGGGTCGGGGTGCTGGCATCGCATCTCGCCTTCACGCTACATAGGTACCCACTTCCCAGCCGCTGCGAGGCAGGCGGTCTATTGTTGGGTCACGAGTTTAGATGAGGGAGCAGAAAGGAGAAGGAAGAGAAGAGGGATGGAGAAAGGATGATGCTTGCATGTTGAAGAGCTGTCCGTCGTAGATGCCAGGTGCAGAAGCAGAGCGGCGCCGCACCGAGACAGCGAGGCAGGGGCAAGTAATATCAATGAGAGGAAACCTTGGAAGGGTGCCCTATAGATTCAGAATGCGCATTAGGGCGATGAGGTTGATTCCCTGCTGCGGCGTGCGCAAGAAATTGGAGCCCAAGACTCGGGCGCCGCTCGCCAAGAGGTCAGTGGGCGAGACCGGTGGCTGCCAAGGTCGTGCTACCGTGCTTGCTGCCTGTAGGCATACCTTAGTACCTACCACTTGATGATGCCTTCCCGGTCTTGTCGGGGGGACTAGCCTGGCGCCTGTCTGTCCTGTCTGTAGCACAGCCGGTTGGCCCAAGAGGCAGGTATCAGGATATTGTCCGGCAGCTCCAATCGGGCACATCTCCATCATACGACTGCGGTTTGGTTTAGTTATGAGAAGGGGTCAAATGAGGCTGGGACTGGGGTGAGCTTTCTGGCGCAGGGGTCGTCAGCTGTGCCGGCGACTTATGCGCGCGACTCCAGGGAACGATGGAATGTGTCAGGGAAGGGAAGGGGCGGCAAAGTGCCGACGAAGAGCTCCATCCAGCGCAGGTCGGGACAGACATCCATGGTTCGAGTTGCCGCCATGGTGTGGTGCGGGTTCAAGAGCCATGTGAGCAGGAGCCGTCCGCTTCAGAGCGTGGGCTGGAATGTGACGAGCGAGGATGGAGGTGATGTGGGTGGGCTGCCAGCCGTGCCAGCCGTGCCAGCCATTTCCGCACAAAGGCGTGCTCACTCAAGCCCCCAGGCCTGACGCACGACCAGGCAGTCGGGTACTACCAATTTAGGTTCTCGGCATCCCCTACCTATCGCGCGGCAAGCATCACGGCCGTGGCAGCCAGCAAACAAGCTCGCATGCGTTAGGTTGGCAGATGGACAGGGCTGCTAGTAGTGGTGGAGGCCATTCATTCTCTCAGTACCTGAACGGTGACGTTTTGGCGGTGTAAGCAGGCACACAGCCCCAGCAGCCAGGTACCTCTCCACCATTGGGTTGCCAGAACCCGGGCTGGCCAATCACCCGCCCCAGTCGCCTCAAGGGCGGGGGCCCCCCGTCCATGCTCGCCCTCCCATGCTCCCTCCTGCCAGATACGAAACTGAAGCAGAGCCGGCCTTCAGTCTCCTGTCCAGCTCGCTTTTTCCCCCTTCTCCCGCAGGCCTGGCACCTCCCCACCGACACACACCCAACATCTTCTCCTACCCAGCAGACAGATCTCGGCGACCAAAGTCCTTGACCAAAGGCACCTACCACCCTGCGACAACCGTCTCCCAACCGGCGCGCCGGAGCAGATTACACCATCTTGATACTGGATTCATTCATCTCTACACACAGCATCAACTTGGACTGTTGACCTGCCGCACGGTCAACAAACAAAAAATAACATTGCACCCGCGGATTCCGGCGACTGGCAGGCTTTGCCAAACCCCCCAGAAAGAGGGAAAGAAAAAAAAATAGAAGCCACAAAACCACCCGCGCTCAACCACCTCGCTGGCTGCCCTTCCCGCCGCCGACCTTGCTGCCGGCAATTTTCCCTTTTAGATTTTTTTTTTCTCCCGCATCGTCCCTCGCAACCGTCATTTTCCCATCAAGCCTACCCCGACAAGCCCATCTCTCCGGGCTACAGGCGACAAAGGCCCTCTGGCCGCAACCATACCCACCCGACGCTGACAAACGAGCTGCCGAGAAATTTTTCGACGCGACAAGTTTGTTCTGTAAACACTGCCCACCGAGCCCCCAAGAGCGTTAATCCAGGAGCCCACTCGCCGCCACCGACGCCGCGAAAGTCGCCCCCCACCAACCAGCTGGCAGCAGCAATTTCGACGACGCAATCCAAAGCGACTCCCGCCAGCGCAAATCGACACATCTCCATCGGCAAATCTTGCGGCATCATCGTGGCATCCATTCCATATACATTGAGCTGCTCCTTTTGCCCACGCGAGCGCCGTCTGAGTGTACGTCGAGCCATCGCACCCGACTCACCATTGAATGACTGCCTCATCCGCCCCAACAACCTCGTCGTCCCCCCACATCTCTCTGCCCACTCACAGCAACCCTCATCCCGCTCGTCGCCGTCGGCCTGGTCCTACGATCCCTCTCGTCCGCTGACAACCTCGTAATTAAGTGTTCCCGGAGGTCCATCGTCTCGTCGCGAGCGGCTGGCCGGTAGAGAGAGTCCCGCCCCCTTCCCAGACCCCGCTCCGAGGCTGCCATCAAGAAGGGTTCGCCAGCGACTTCATCTCGTCTCGCCCACCACAACCCGCCAGCTCCGCGGCAGGCGCCAAAGACAAAGATGGCGGATCAGCACGACGTTGATCTCGACTCCATCATCGACCGACTGCTCGAGGTCCGGGGTAGTCGTCCCGGAAAGCAGGTCCAGCTGCTCGAGGCCGAGATCAGATACCTCTGCACTAAGGCTCGAGAGATCTTCATCTCACAGCCCATCCTACTTGAACTCGAAGCTCCTATTAAGGTCAGTGCCACGCAACTCGTATTGGCCCTTTTTTCTTCTTTTTTTTTCTTCGATGCGCCATGTTGCACGCCTCCTTTAGGACATGTCAACATATTGGCCCCCTAGACTCTGCATTACCGCTATACCTTGCTGGAGTCGGGTCTTCCTTGAGATTATTTGCTCTTGCCTGATGGTCCCATTCTCCCCCGTCTATTTGGCTGTATCTTGACGGCTCAATCACTCACCATGCTGTCCATCGTCAGATTTGTGGTGATATACATGGGCAGTACTACGACCTGCTCCGGCTCTTCGAATATGGCGGTTTCCCTCCCGAGGCCAACTACCTCTTCCTTGGCGACTATGTCGACCGAGGCAAGCAGTCGCTCGAGACCATCTGCCTTCTTCTCGCCTACAAGATCAAGTACCCGGAAAATTTCTTCATCCTTCGAGGAAACCACGAATGCGCGTCGATCAACCGTATCTACGGTTTTTACGACGAATGCAAACGCCGGTATAACATCAAGCTCTGGAAGACGTTCACCGACTGCTTCAACTGCCTACCCATCGCTGCCATCATCGACGAAAAGATCTTCACAATGCACGGTGGCCTGAGCCCCGACCTGAATTCCATGGAGCAGATCCGCCGAGTCATGCGCCCAACTGACGTGAGTACACACATGGATATCTGGCGGTAGGCTGAGCACTAACATGGTACTAATCTTGGCCTTCTCTGCAGATTCCCGACTGCGGCCTGCTCTGCGACCTTCTGTGGTCTGATCCCGATAAGGACATCACTGGCTGGAGCGAGAACGATCGCGGAGTGTCCTTCACATTTGGCCCTGACGTGGTCTCGCGCTTCCTCCAGAAGCACGACATGGATCTGATCTGCCGCGCCCACCAAGTGGTCGAGGATGGCTACGAATTCTTCTCCAAACGCCAACTGGTCACCCTGTTCAGTGCACCCAACTACTGTGGAGAGTTCGACAATGCCGGTGCTATGATGTCGGTCGACGAGAGCTTGCTGTGCTCCTTCCAGGTTCGTTGATCTTACCTCTAGCTCTGCCATCCCCGCGGAGCATCCGTACATCTTCCGAGTTAAGCGTCACCAGACGAGAGAAGCAGTTTGACTGACAGAAAACCGCGGTCTTGCCTATAGATCCTCAAGCCAGCTGAGAAGAAACAAAAGTACGTTCAACGCCTAGGAGGCAGAAGCTCCAATGCTTCCTCCAGGACCAACTCGTCCAAACCCTGAACAGTGAATTCACACCAACCCGCTTCGGTCTTCTAGGTTCGGACGCGGCCGCTAGTTTCTTCTCGATCGCCACCACCGAGGACCCCATCTGCTCTCTGTCTCTCCCCCCCAAGCGGCTAGGCGCTGTGTCGCATTTGCCTTGTGAAGTTTCTACTTCGTATTCTTCTTTTTTGCCTCGTCTGCTTAAAATCATATTTTGTTTCCTTTTTTTTTCTTCCCCCTCTTTGAGACTCTTTTTGCAACGGCCCTGGTTTCACCGCCGGTCCCGATCAGCCACCACCGACACGCACCGTCGATTCTAATCATAGCAGTCGGCCATTGCCCTCATGGCACCGCTGCTCTGGGCTCTTGCTGCAGCAAGAAAAGACGGGATTATGCACACAACTTGTTGGAATCAAACGAACTTTGACGAGAGCTTTCCATTGGGCAGGCATGGTTGTCGATGTGTTGTGGTTGGCACGCATGGCCAATCCTTGATCAACGGGGGAATATAGATAACGATCCTACTTTGACCAACTATGACCTTTATGATGACTGTCGCCTGGACCCTGTTAAGCAGGGGGCATTCTATTGCTGAGGCCCAGGATTCCCAATGCAGCCGACGCCTTGCCCGGTGGCTCTTCAGCAGGTGGGTATGGCACTCCTCGATAATACTTCGACTAGGTTGATGCTGGCGAGCGAGCATATATGTGAGCTTTAGTTGCGTCCCATGAGAGCGGATGGAGGAAGCCAAGGCCGTGTCGCGAGGCTTTGGGTTGAGTGGACAGACCACGACTGCTGAGCGAGTTCATGTGTCTTGCAGCTTCCCATTTGTATTGTTCAACGGCAGTTGGTTTGAGTCTCTTAGGTACACAAGGTAGCTTCCTAGCTGTCTAGGTACCTACCTCTCTGCCATATCGCAACCGAGTATAGACTGACTTTTACTGGCAGTCCTCACATTTTGGCTCGGACCCAGCTAGGTCAGCGGCCGCGCTGACGGCGGCACGGTGTGCGAGATCGACGCGTTCGGCCGCCGCAGCCTTTTCCTTGGCCTCGGACTCGGCGGCCCGTTTCTCACGCTCCGCTTCCGCCTCTACCATCTTGCGGATGATACGCTCCACCTTATCTACCGCGCTCTCCTTGGGCTCGGGTGCCGTCGACGTTGCAGTGATCTTTGGCGATGGTCGAGGCTGTGACGGCGGAGTGCCGACTTCTACAGGGCGGCCGACAGATTCCTGCCGCGCACTAGCCGTCTCACCTTTCTCCTCCACAGTAGCATCACGGACCGAGGCCGAAGCCGCCGGCGCCGGGCGGGGCGGGTAATCCCGGTCGACGTGGCCGAGGTTCCGACCGGGCTCGATGACGTCCCGCAGGCGACGCTTGAGCTCCTTGGTCTCGGGGAAGCCGCCGTCCACCTTGCGGTCCCAGAGCGTGCGCGCCAGGGCCGCCGCCGCCGCCGGGGGTGGGGGTACTGTTCCTACGCCTGCTGATGATGATGATGCTGGTTCTGGCGTTGGTGGGACATGGTGTATCTGGACGACAAAGACGCCGCCGGTTGCTGGCTGGAGAGCAACCTCGCCCAAGGAGGTGGAAAAGGTTGAAAGGAGCTCTTGGGCGTACTAGCCTCGCGCCAACACCCAGTTTGTCAGTTCTCGTTCCGCTGTGGCTACACCTACCGGCCATGTGTTGTCTACCTGGGTACCTACTTGCCTACCTAGTAGGTAGGTAGGTAGGTAGGTAGGTAGGTACCTAGGTGGGGGCAAGAGGGTACAGGGCGTAGCCTCTCGAGGCTAGGAAGACTGCTGGTTCCCCTCCAACTCCTCTGTATCATTCTACCCGTGCAGGCACAACGGGCATCCCATCGGGTCCGCGCGTGTGGGTGTGTGAATGGGATGTATGGATAGATGAATACCGCTCAGAGGACGGTAGATCCGTTGTTTTTCTCCCCACCCTTTCCCCTCTCATCCAAGCCGGGGACGACGCGAGTGTGATGGAATGGATGAATACACGGAAAGAAAAAGAAGAAAAACGCACATATGCCGCACGGAGCATCCACTTGCACTGCGTACAAAACTTAATCGTGACCCGGGGAAGCGGGATCTGAGCATCCACGGCTGGTCTAGACGGCAGGCGGCCCTCGTCATCACCATGCGTGCCGCCAGGCTGCGCGGGTTGCGGCAGGGTAGTCGCGCCCACGGTGGGCGGCGATGACGGCAGCGGCAGTGGTGGCTTGGGCTCGGCGCTCATTTTTTCCTTGCCAATCATCGATGCCGCCTCCTCTTCTCTCGCCGCCGGCTGATATTCCTCGTCTTTTTGTTTTCTTTGATAGGTCAGGTTAGCTTTTTTTCTTTCTCCCCCGCACCCTCCCTCTCTATATTAATCTCTTCTCTTTTCAATGATGGATGGGGGACAAAAGGGACTGTTATGGGGCGAGGCGAGGAACAGGCTCGATCGACATCCACATCGGCTGGCGAGGGAGCGAGGAGTGGCGATGGATGCGGAGGAGGGCAGGTTCGTGTGGGTTGCGAGGGGGGTATGTTGGCATGTGTCTGTGTTTCCGGGACCTGACGCCTAGTCTGGTCCGTGAAGGGGGTTCCTCTCACTGTTTTGCTGAGTGTTTCGGTGTTGAGGGGGAAACAACGGGCAATCGAGATGTTCCACCAAGACAGCATGCAGGTTTGTCATGTGTTTCCCCGATGAGAGACAAGCTTAGGTGAGGGGTTGGTTGGTCATGGCGCTTTGTGTGTGTGTGCGTGCTTTTTTTTTACAGGGGAGCTTCTCGGATGGTGAGAAGATGCGCGCGAGGGCCTCTTCCACCCGAAAATGCCATGGAGCTCGGGCAAGATGGTGGAGTTTGGCGCACGGGTACCTCTCAAGAACTCAAAACTCAGGCTAGGTAGTAGCCTCCTCGCTAGTTGGCTAGCCCTGCCTATTGGTTGGTCAGATGGGGGCCGCGGGCTTGGGAGGAAAAACACTTCTGGGAGGCCAGAGACAGAAGCTTGTATATAACAAAAGGGCAAAAAAGAAGGAAAAAAGAAAAAGAAAAGAGCAGACGAAGTCGAGCGGCAGGCAGCACCTCGAGCCTGCCCCGAGACGGTCTTGGCACCAAGAAGGAAAGGACAGCTAAAGGCTCCTTCCTCCAAAGTCCGTCCGTACTCAGTGAAGTGACCCACCACCTCCGACCCACCCCCTCCCAGGTCGGGCGACGCATGCCGGCACACCCCTGAGCGGTCTCCCCGCGTTCTAGGTGGGCATCGATGCCGCGCATAAAGAAAAAAAAAAGGTGTGCGGCCATTAGGTGGTCAGCCGCGCCCATGTGGATAAGGCGGGTTGGCTTTGTGGGATGGGTTGGAGAGGAAGCCTTGCGGGACGACGTGTCGGCCACGAGCATCAAAAAAGAGACGGGAGCCACAGCAGCGGCAGCGGCAAGCCCCAAACACGAATCGCCTGGGCCACGGGAAAAGTTTGCTGTATCAGATTCTGCATCAAAGGCCTCAGACGCCCGTCTCCCTGTGTCACGTCACCCCGGCATCCGCCTGCGAGCAACGAGAACGACCAAAGAAAGATACGAGGCGCCGGGCCGCAGCACCCATAAACATGAGCAACCGAGGCGGGTCATACGAGATATCAATATGCAAGAAAAAAAATAGGTGTCCATTTGTCAAGGTATTGCATGCCGCAATAACGCGTACGAGATATAGCAGATGGCGCCGCCAGCACAGGGCTTCCCAGGGCACTTGAGGGAACGAGTGAAACGGGCAGCGCTGTAGACAGGAGCAAGGGGTAAGAAATGTTCAAGAAAACAGGGTGACGGCTGGCCGCATCCATGGTGGGAATCGGTTCGTGATCGAGGAAAAAAAAGGGAAACAAAAATGGGGGACTGACGGAGAGATGGGGTGTTGGTTGTCGACAGAAATAACAGCGGTGGAGGGGCCGAGGCAGAGCGAGAAACAGGGAGATAACTAAAGGGTCATTGACTAGTAGTAGAACAGAGGAAGGAGAAGAATAAAAAGCGTTTATTACATCAAGAGTGAGCGAAGAAAAAAAAACACAAAAGAAAGATAAAAAGTGCAGCCTGCTTTGTCTGCCAATGAATCAAGAAACCATCCGAGCAAGGAATAAGTGAAAATAGAAAGAAAACCTCCAGGCAGGCAGGAGGTGAGTAGAGGAGATACCATTATCGTGAGGCCCGATGAACCCTGCCGTCCTCCGTCGCATGCATTTCGTCTTGCGCAACCCAACGCTGCAAACACGGGGGAATGAGGCCATCGCGAGGTCCCGGAAGGCGCGCTGGCTGTGGAAAGTTCGGCTCCCCAAAGTGCCTCGTGGGTACTTGTTGCGATGAGGTTGTTTGTCGGCGCTCCCTTTCTTCCAGGCTATTTCAGCTTCCTCCCTTGTTTTCTTTTCCCTTCTCTTTCCAGACACCGTCGGGATCTCGTCCTCATCTTGCGCGTCCGCCACATCTACTTCGTCGTCGGTATCTCCTCGTAGTAGTGAAAAAAAAGTAGCCTTCCGATGGCACGTCGTTGCCCTTGAGCTTTTGCGGATCCACTTCGAGTTTGGGTATCTGGAGCGCTTCGACAATATCAAAACATCGAGCTGGCGCCGAGTGTTGCGTAACAAGGCGCGGTATTGCCTCGCCGTCCTCGTCCGGCCTGCAACCATTTGGTAACTTCGGATTGACCCGGGCCATCTACATCACCAGACAGCACCCGCCATTCTGTTGTGGCGCATACGGATCCTCGCCCTTGGGGACGACGCACCAAACTGATGGGACCATGTAGTCCCGGGTGCTGTTGCAGTATGCAATTATGCTTTCGAGGGACGAGTAGTGTCAGTACCACATGTGTCCGATTGGCAATCGCGAAGCCGCCGTTTGCTCCCGCGTTGTCCACGAACCAGGCGACCGGGGCGATGGAAACAAGACAACTTGGGAAGTCGGAAATATGTCGGCGAAAGGCAAAAAAAAAAAAAAAAAGCCATTGCTCTTACCTCTTGGATGCTTGGCTTACGGGGATCCGTTCCCGCTCCAGGTCCTCCTTCAATCGACTGTTGAGCTCGGTCAACCGGCGCAGCTTCAGATCGGCCATGCTCTGCTTATTCCTCCTGATCTGCGACGGGTCGCCCATGTCTCTCGACGTGTACTGCGGCATTTCGGCTACGGTGGCGGACGGGCTCGAGTCGCGGGTGGCGACAGAGGGCTGAGATGCGACGGCGGGTGGGCGCGACGGGCCAGGCTGTGCACTTCGAGAGGGTTGCCTGCTGCTGCTATTGCTGCTCCCGGCGGCGGCAGGGCGGCGGCTCTGAGGGTGCTGCTCCTGAGTTTCCGGACACTCGCTATCCTGTGGTGGATTCATGGCGACAAGTCAGCGACGGGGTCGGGGGCAGCGAAAAGAGTGCGAGCGAGCGTGATGCTGGCGATTGCGGGAAGGTGAGGTGGCTGCGAGGTAGAGGTGGTGGCGTCGAGCGCCAGCCTTTCGGGATGCGTCTGGAGCGCTCTTTTTCGTTCTTTTGTTTACCCTTCCGCTGGTGCCGGCTCTGGCTCCCTAGCATCAGGCGCCAGGATGCCTCTCCTTTTTTGCTCTTTCTTTCGTTTCCTTTTTTTTCTCACTTCGTTTTCTTTCCTTGCTGACTGACTCCTCTCGTTTGCGGCACCGCGTGTTCCAGATCACGAGCCTGGTGTTTGTTTTTCTACCTCTTGCCGTTTTCACCTGGGCTTTTTTGACTTTGGGTTGCAAGGGGTGGGAAGCAGGGACAGATATTGTCCGACGTGATGCAGAAGGGCAGAAGGGCAAAATGGGGGGGGGGGGGGGGGGGGAGGG
>NW_008804545.1:5280176-5292257 GCF_000145635.1 Gaeumannomyces tritici R3-111a-1
GGGGGGAATCGGATATGTGAATCTTGAGCTTGTAGATGAGAGGGGGTAGGATTCCTGTTTTTGCGGTTGCTCGACTTACAGATAACGGATTTGGGCAATTGAACTCTATGTTTCACACAGAATGGCCAGTCGGGACGGGCACAAAGGCGGGCAGAGGACAGGGCGACGGGCGATTGGCAATGACGGCGAGGGCCTGGAATTCCGGCGATGGCTGTAGCGGAATGCGTGTGGGATTGGAGGATGTGGTGGACGGTGTGCGATTTGCGATCGGTGGGAGCGGTCGATGCGAGGAGCGCTGGAACAGACACGACAGGATGGGATGGGACGGGTTCGGAGAAAGCAGAGCTCGAAAGCCTCCGCCTGTCAGATGCTAATAAAAAGTGTCCACTCTGGTCGGTAAGGGGCTTGTGGAGGGATAGCGCAGGAGACCCAGCAAAGCAAGATTCGCTCTCTCGGAGCTGGAAATTGCAGCTCCGCCACCCCATTGGCTGCTCAGGGGTAGCCGCGGGTGGAGGCACCATAAGGCCCAGTAGCACAGTCCCGCATGCATCGACATACAGAGGCGGGGCCCGGAGTTCAGACGCGTTATTGCACAAGCGAACGGCCTGGAGGGTGGGGAAGCCAATTCCATCTCGCGCTGCTTTTGCCATGTTAAATCTTGCCTTCAGCGAGCGCCCGCATAATCCAGGTTTTATTTCATCGTTTCTGTTTCCTGCTGCTGCGGAGGAAGCTCCGGTCGGGCCTCGTCTATTATTTTGTTTTATTTTGTTTTATTTTGTTTTCTTCCCCTTCTCTCGTCCGCTCGCCGCGAGCCAGATCCTCGCTCTTCCTCCCGACTACCGTCTCGTAGGTCTCCCCTTGAACATGAATGGCTGGGAGGGATGCGGCCCGTGTCAGGCCGTTTGGGTCGACTGCAGGATCCCTTGCTGGGTTACTCCCAATTGCTCCCAATCGCCGTGCGTCTTGGCCCCGTCCCGTCGTGCTGGGCAAATGCTCACTAGCGGTCGATCCGCTGTATGGAACGAACTGTAGCTAAGTCACGTCGACTGCTCGTGATCACGTCCCGTTAGACGGGCTAGTCAGACGCAATCGTTAGCTCTCCGGGACTTGCGACGCCCCCAACCCGTCTGTGCTGGTTGGCACACGTCGCGATGTAGCCTGAGCGGCAAATACCAACACTTGCAGTTTCTTAGTGGTACGGTGGGTTCCGCGATTCGATTCCCGGGGAAGCATGGAGCCCGAGATGGCCGCATAGACAGGTACTCCTCGTAGAATGTCCCGCTGAATTGGTGGTGGCCTTTTGGCCAGCTGCTACGACACTAGTTGCGAATAGGCGAGATTGCACCGCGGGCCTGGTGCCAGCACCTGCGGATAACCGACTTTGCCTGCCCACTTGGGCACAGCCAGTGCAACGTCGTCGCAACCGGTGCAAGACACGACAACCCGAGGAAAATTCCGCTCCGCGCCCGGTTGGTCGAGTTGTCGATAAGTGCAAATATGATACGATATCTACCACTCCATCCCATAGGTACGGGCACCTACCTGCCTCCCTTGGGGTATACCTGGGCTCCTATTGGAGGCCATGCCTGGGCATCGTAACATCTCGCGATGCAGATCTTATATGTGCCCTCTGTATAACGTGTACCCTCCCAATCCACATCCAACAACATTCCACATGTCTATGGATAGCATCGAGGCAGGCCGTGGGTGAATCCTGAAGGGGTGAATCCAGGTCATGCTTGTAATCAGGCAGCCCACTATGCATGTCACGAGCAAGGCGGCTCCCGCGTGCGGCGTGAGCCCACTGCAAGCCGCTGCAGGCTCAGACTGGCGGGGACGGACTCGGGAACAGCAAAAGCCGGGTGAGTGTGCGGGCTTTGTTCGGGCGCTCACTGACTGACTGCTCCAGCAAAAATTCAAAGGCGGAGGCGGTTGGTGCAGGGTGGTGGCAAGTGGGTAAGCACGTGATTAGCACGCCGCCTCGACTGGCCGTCTCTCCAAACCCAACCGAATGTGGGCTCCGCATCAGCCCAAGCCCACAGAAACAGAAGCGGTGGTAAAAAAAACCCTTTCTCCGAATAGGAACCCTTCCTGGTCAGAGAGCGCACGCCTCGCAAATTCGACGAGAGTGCCGGCCAAGTCACCGCCATCCCGCGCCTTTGACTTGCGCTGCGTCTCAGAGAAATCACAAGTCGTCTTGCGTTTCTTGACGCCCCTAGGCGAGGTCGCCCATCATGGTGAGTCTCTGCCTGCCCGCTTGATGGCCACAACGTCGCCTTGGCCACGAGAGCCATTTTACCCCTCCCCTCGCTCTGCCATCATCCTCGTCTGCCGCCCACCACAGACAAACCACCGCTGCCGCCGTCCGGAATCCCTTCGCTAACTTGCCGCAACAGCCTCCTCCACCCCACCAAAAACCAGAGAATGTTCTCAAGCGCGCCAATGAGCTCATCGGCGTCAAGCAGGCGCCCGCCGCCTTGACCCTTCTCCACGAGCACATCACCTCGAAGCGATCCCGCAATGTTCCCATCGCCTCGCTGGAGCCGGTGATGCTCCTTCTGGTCGAGCTCTCGGTCGAGCAGAAGAAGGGCAAACTGGCAAAGGATGCCCTATACCAGTACAAGAATATTGCTCAGAACACCAACGTCGGGACTATCGAGGTACATATCTATTCCCCGCTCGCCGACCCCACATCGTTGAGCACTGCCGCATGCATGCGTGCTGCCAACGTGAGGGTGAGTTCGTGTATCTGTGTCGCCACGGCTCTAACTCGTCGCTGTGCTTCTTGAATCTAGCTGGTCTTGAAAAAATTCATCGAGCTGGCGGCGGACAAGGTCACCGCCGCCCAGCAAAAGGCCGATGAAGTCCAATCCAGCATCGAGGCCACGGCCACCACCAATGTCGACGACCTCGAGGCCACCGAGACACCCGAGTCGATCCTTCTTGCCACCGTCTCCGGCGAGCAGTCCCGCGACCGCACCGACCGTGCCATTGTCACCCCCTGGCTCAAGTTCCTTTGGGAGGCTTACCGCACCGTCCTCGACATTCTGCGCAACAATGCGCGTCTGGAGCTTCTCTACCAGAGCACTGCCATGCAGGCCTTTGACTTTTGCCTCAAGTACACCAGGAAGACCGAGTTCCGTCGCCTGTGCGAGCTCCTCCGGAACCATGTCCAGACTGCGGCCAAGTACTCGACCCAAATGCATGCCATCAACCTGAACGACCCGGACACCCTGCAGCGCCACCTGGAGACCCGTTTCCAGCAGCTCAATGTCGCGGTCGAGCTCGAGCTTTGGCAGGAGGCCTTCCGCAGCGTGGAGGACATTCACACTCTGCTTAATCTGAGCAAGCGACCCCCCAAGAACGTCATGATGGCGAACTACTACGAGAAGCTGACCCGAATCTTCCTCGTGGGCGAGAACTACCTCTTCCACGCCGCCGCTTGGTCGCGCTACTACTCGCTGCTTCGCCAGTCTGCTGCCATTGTTGCTAGTGGGCATGGCAAGAAGGCTGACAACCCCCCGGCCACGAGCGCTGACCTTCAGAGGGCCGCCTCGTTCGTGCTGCTTTCAGCCTTGTCCATCCCTGTCATCAGCACCACCCGCTCGCGTGGCGCCATGGTTGATTTTGACGAGGCCAAGAAGAACAAGAACTCGCGCCTCACGCACCTGCTCAACATGAGCCAGGCCCCGACTCGTGCTGTGCTGTTCAAGGATGCCCTCTCCAAGTCCCTCCTTCAACAGGCCCGTCCCGAGATTAGGGATCTTTACAACATCCTCGAGGTTGACTTCCACCCGCTGTCCATCTGCAAGAAGATTTCCCCCATCCTGGCCCAGATCGGCGCCGATGCCGACATGCAGAAGTACGTCCTCCCCCTGCAGCAGGTCATTCTCACCAGGCTCTTCCAGCAGCTGTCTCAGGTCTACGAGACGGTTGATCTGGAATTTGTCGAGAGCCTGGCGCAGTTCCCGGAGCCTTTCCAGGTCGCCCGCGCTACTGTCGAGAAGTTCATCATGAACGGCAACAAGAAGGGAGATCTTGCCATCCGCATGGATCACGCTACCGGCGTGCTGAGCTTCGACACCGACATCTTCTCCTCTTCCAAGGCTTCCCACTCGGGCTCTGCGGCTGGTTCTGCCGAGGCAGAGAGCGGGACCGTGCAGAGGCTCCAGAGGACCCCCTCGGAGATTGTCCGCTCGCAGCTTGTGCGCTTGGGCAAGGCCTTGTACACAACATGCTACTATGTCGATCCTTCCTTCAACGAGTCGCGGATCAAGGCTCGCGATGCCGCCCTGGCGCGAGCCAAGGCCGGCGCCGACAAGGAACACCGCGAAATTCTCGCCAGGAAGGACATCATCCAGAAGCGAAAGGAGGAGGCCTCGGAGCTGCAAGCGAAGCGCGAAAAGGAGAATGCCAAGATGAAGAGACTCCGGGAGCAAGCACTCCTGGAGGCGGAACAGCAACGCTTGACCGAGGAGCAAAAGGAGCGCGAGCGCAAACGACAGGAGAAGGAGCTCCAAGAGATCCGCAAGAAGGAGGCCGAGAGTCTCATTAAGGACCTTAAGATTGGACCTAATGCTCTCGACCTCAACCAGGAGGATCTGGCCAACCTCGACACGTCCCAGATCCGCGCCATCAAGGTCGCACAGCTGGAGCGTGAGAAGAACGACATTAACGAGAAACTTCGCATCACGGGCAAGCGTATCGACCACTTGGAGCGGGCCTACCGTAAGGAGGAGGTCAAGAAACTTGGTGCCGACTACGAAACACAGAAGGAGCGGGACCTTGTGGCATACAACGTCATGAAGGAGGAGACGCTAAAGGACTCCAAGGTCAAGCACACCGAGAGCGTGGAGCTCAAGCACCGCCTGAGCCGCCTGATGCCACACTACGAGACCTTCAAGCAGCAGCTACACGCGCGTCGTGGCAACGAGTTTGAGAAGCGTCGCCGTGATGCCGAGAAGGAGCTGGAGAAGCAGATCGCGGCACGCAAGAAGGAGCACCGCGAGCGCAAGCTTCGTGAGAAAAGGGCGAGAGAAGAGGAGGAGCGTCTGCTCCGCGAGGCCGAGGAGCGCGCGGCCAAGGAGAGAGAGGAGCGGGAGAAGCGCGACGAGGCGAGAAAGGAGGATCTTGCCAAGATCAGGGCCCAGCGCGAGCAAGAGCGGCAGGAGCTGGCGGAGAAGGCGGCTCTGCAGGCTCGCCGCGAGGATGAGGCCCTCGAGCGGCGCAAGCGGGAGAAGGAGAGAATGCCCGCCCCACCTCCTGCAGCAGCACCGCAGAGGGCCGCAGAGTCCTCCGACGGCCCACCGCGCCTCCAGCTTACAGGGTCCAAGCCCAGCTGGCGAGACAGGCAAAACGCCGCCGAAGGCGCCCCTCCCCCGGGACCGCCAGCTCGGTCGGCCACCCCGATGGAGCGTACCGACTCCAACGACAGGCGTACTGACTCCAACGATAGGCCCGCCGGCGGCCCGCCGCGCCTCAACCTTCTTGGTGCGAGCGGCGGTAAGCCTAGCTGGCGTGACCGTGAGGCTTCCAAGAGCGCCGCGGGTGGTCCTGAGCGTGATCTGCCCAGCCGGTCTGCATCGGGTAGGGGCCCCCCGATGACTAGCCGTACCGACTCGGGCCGTGGCGAGAACGGCCGGGAGGCCCGTGAGCGTGACAGTGAAGCCGGCCGCGATGACTCCCCAGCGGCTCCAAAGGAGTCTCTGACTGCGTCGGGGGCGCCAGGCAAGTACGTGCCCAAGTGGCGCCGCGATAACGCGGGGAACTAGGTTAGGCGCGCGGGCTGGGAGGCAAAAAGAGAAGGGCGGTGAAAAACAGAAATGGGATCTCTTCCCTTTTTAATTTGCATCAGGAGTTTGGGTTTGCTTGATTTGGCAATGGCGTGTGTTATTCTAGCATCACCACCGGGCTCGTTTGTTAGGGGCGGTCCTGCGAGTCTTTGGATGGGCGCCTAGAATGGGAAGGCCAAGGAAGGGGCTTTAGCCACGTTTGCGTTAGGTGTCTTGGTCTTCCACCGCTCTCTCTGTGTTTGAATGCACCATTTTCACTATCCTCTTCACTAGAAGGACGCTTGCTTGCCCGGCCATATGCGACGGGCCACGCGTCCGCGCTGAGTCCTTTAGTCAAGATCAACGGGGCGCCCAGGCCGATGTTGCGGCCTTGGGAGCTCTGTATTATGTGTCAAGCAAACAGCAACAACGGGAGCGCCTGTGCCATGACTTCCATTGCACCGGACCCCCGAGGCGTCCTGCCAGGTTGAAGGATTTAACGGCGCTTAGGGGGTGGCCAGCGAGCTTTGTGCGAGTGGCCTGACACCACCTGAAATTGGGTCCACTTGCGGCTTCATCAAAACTCAGGAGTGGCATCAGAATCTACACCAATCAGGGGCTTCGGGGCTTGATATACTGTGGTGCCAGAGGGTTCAATCACGAAGTGATTGAACTGTTGGATCTTTTGGTCTATGTAGTGGAGCGGTACTCTAGCACGTTCCCCTTACACACGGGCAGTGCCCCGTACAGGGTACGAGGATATTAAACGTTACGCTGTAGGCCCAACAAGGGGGGTAACATGGGGTAGTAAGGGCACACAGCGTGCTGCACAATTTGTAATAAAAATAAATATATTGCAACTAACCAATTAATAGTTAATATGATTACCTCCGTTAGCACTTACCATCCGTAACCTCTAAATTATAAAGCGGGCCATCTTCTTAAAAGAACTAACCAGCACGGCTTCCCAAGCAGCCTGGACCGCTGCCTTAAGTTGTAAAGGTGTAAGTTATTGCAAATTATAGTTGCTTTTTAGCTACCTTTTTATTTAACCCTATAAGTTTTCGATAAAATTAAGGTGCGGGCTGTTGGAAGGCCAAAGGAAAGTTATAATTTAAAAAAGCTCGAGCTGGTATTGCGTTATCCAGGCCTTGTAAAAAAAACCGCATTATTTTGTTAAAAATATAAAGGTTAATGTCAGGAGCACGGGCGAAACCGCCCGGCAAAAAGCGGGGAGCGTCAAATGCACAGGCGAAACCGCCCGGCAGAAAAGGAAGGAAGGGGCGCTGGCAGCCAGCCGGGCACGAACCCTTTCGGGGACATGCCGGCGAGCTACCGGTGTCGCGGCCAAAGCATAACGGCAAAATTAAAAGATAAGGTAAAGCTTAAATTGCACAAAAGCGCATGGAGCGCAAAAAATTTATAAAACCGACCCCGCGTGCCCGGAAAGGCACGAAAAAAAGGGAAGTTAAAAAAGGAACAATTTTTGTTAGTAATAGCACTTTTGGTAAGAAATTTAAAAAAGCTTAATAAAAAAAACACCGTATCCGGCCCGTAACCCGGTAATTACCCGCTTTTGCACCAATTAACCTTTAATATATTGTTCCTTTTTTTACACCTTTTTTATTTAAAGAACAAGCTCGGGTAATTACCGAAAGGGATCGAGCAAATTTAAAAAAGGCATTTGCAATTTTGCACCATTTATAATAACGTTTAACGTTACGTCGAATACGTTGGAAAAAGCCGTTGGGCTACCGGAACAAAATACTAAAAAAGCCCCGCAAATTCCCAATAATTTCGAAAACCTTTCCGTAAAAAAGCTGCAAAAAATAAATAACGCGCTGGAAATTTAAAGCAAACGCGCCCGTTTAATTTAAAAAATTTAAAATAAAAGGTTAAAGCATGCGCATAAAAGTTTAAACGAAAATAAAAAAAACATTTTTAAGCAACGAAAAGGTTTTACGTAAAGCAAAGTTATTTTTAAGCCTTTTATATTTAAAAAATCGGCAATTTAGCAAAACATTGCTTATTACATTAACAATTACAAATTTATTTTCGAAAGCAAAAAAGAACGTTACGGTAAGGACCGTATAAAAGTTTAAATAATTTTTAGCACTTTTAACCATTATCGGCGGGCGCAATGAACAAAATACAAGCAAATGCACCATTTAAATACCAAAATATTGCTTATTTAAACCGATTTTTTGCGGTAGCTTTAAATAAAGTTAAAAAACCCCAATTTGCAAATATAGCTAGCAATTAAAAAGCTTGCAAAAAATACCGCTATTAAGCAAAAAAATTACAAATTGTTTAAAACGTTCCGGATTTGTTAAAATTTGGTAAAAAACGACCTTTTCGAATTAGCACCCAAATGGATAAAAACGATATTGCTTTTTAATCGGTTCCGTTTTAAAATTTAAAAATGGGTAATATTTAAAAGCTTTTTTTATATTATGGAAAAATTGCAAATTAAAGCTTTTAAAGCAAAAATAATATTGGAACCGCATAAAAGGATACCGGGGGATATAAATATTTTAACTTTTAAAAAGCCGGTTATTTGCTTTAAATGCGGGCAATTAAATTATATCGTTGCAATATGCAAAATACGAACGGATAACCCGGAAACTCCGTTAGCTTTAGCAACCATACAAAGGGCAAAAAGGAAAAAGCCCGAAGTACGGTATTACGGGTATGGGAAATTGGGTTATATCCGGCCGGCGTGCCCCAAAAAAAGCAAAATATCGCCATCCAATTCGATACCGCTATTTGGCCGTTTAAGCACCGAGGTTTAAAAGTGCGCCCCGGCGGCTAAAACGCGCTGGAAAACCGAAATGTATTTACGGATTAACGGTCGCCGGGTAAAGTTAAAAGCGCTGGTTAACAACGGGAACAACGTTAATTTATTGCATAACCGTTTTTTAATAAAAATAAAAAAATACCGATACCAAACGGGGGTTATTTAGCGTAGCTCGATATTAAAAAACGTATGTTTACGCTAAAGGTAAAGAAGTACAAAATTTGGGTAACGGATAGTTAAAGAATAACCCGAAAATTAATAATATTTTACGTAATGGTACCGCGGGCCGGGTACAACATTACGTTAAGCATGCTTTAGCTTTAACAAAAAAACATTAAAATCCGGTTTGGGAATATAAAGTAAAGGTTTCCGGTAATTATTAAAAAGGTTAAAATAATTTCGTTAAAAATAGCTAAAAAATTAATCCAATCGAAATAAATAATAGCCGTGCTAACGGTTGCACGCCCGGAAACCTTAAAAAACCCCGGGAAAAAGTTAAAAGCTTTTCCGGAATAAATTAAAAGGATAATTGCAAAATATGCGCAATTTTATAAATCGAACCTTTTGCTAAAATATATAAGTTAAAATTACGCGATCGAATTGGAAAAAAAAACGATACCGCTTTACGAAAGCATTTATTTTTTATCCAAAAAGGAATTAAAAACTTTCCGGGGGTATTTCGACGAAATTATAGCAAAGGGTTGGATCCGGCATTTAATTAGCCCCGTTAGCGCCGAAATTTTGTTCGTTTTAAAAAAGAACGGAAAGCTTCGTTTTTGTATTAATTATTGGGGTTTTAACAAAATTACCAAAAAAAACCGGCTAACATTCCCGCTAATTTATAAAATATTTAACCGGGTATTTAAAAGTTAGTACTTTACCAAATTAAATTTAAAAAACGCTTATTACAAAATACGGATTCGATAAAAAAACGAATGGAAAATTGCTTTCCGTTGCAAATATAAACATTACGAATATTTAATAATGCCTTTCGGTTTGGCCAACGCTCCAATAACGTTTTAAAGCTTTATTAATATAGCGCTTGGAAAATTAATTAATAGCAATTGCATTGTGTATTTAAATAACATTTTTATTTTTTCGAAAATATAAAAAAAGCACCGCGAAGCAATAAAAACGGTGCTAAAGCGATTCGAACGGTTTAAGCTTTACGTTAACCCGGTTAAATGCAAATTTAAAACGGACAGTATTAACTTTTTAAGGTTTAAAATAATTAAATTCGGGGTCGAAATCCTGCCGGATAAAGTTATTACAATTTTAAAGTAAAGGATACCGAAAAGCGTTAAAAATATTTAAATATTTTTAGGCTTTACGGGGTATTATTGGAAATTCGTAAAGGGTTACGCGAAAATTATTATGCTTTTAACGAACTTTTTTAGCAAAAATACCGTATTTTATTTAAGGAATGTTGCGAAAAAGGCTTTTTGCAAATTAAAATTGCTATTTACAAAAGCTTCGGTATTGGTACATTTTAACCTTTCGAAACCGCTATGCGTGCGGATTAACGCTTTGGCTTTTGCGATAAAAGCGGTATTATTGCAGCTGCAAAACGGCCGGTAATACCCGGTAGCTTATATGTTAAAAAAATTGCAATAAGGAAAATTGCGTTATGCAATCCCTAATTTAAAATTGCTAGCGATCGTAAAAACCTTCGAAAAGTAACAGCATTATTTGGTTTACTTACAAAAAACTATTAAAGTAATTACTAACCATTTAAACCATACCCATATTTTAACAAAAAAAAGGTAATAAAGCGTTAAGCAAAATAATTCGAAAATTTAGCAAAGTATAACTTTACGATTAAATGGAAGCCAAAATACCGGAACCCCGCGAATGGTTTATTAAAACGTTCTTAAAATATACCTGTAAACGGGAAAGCCAATATAGCAAAAAAAGAATTTTAAAGCAATTTGCTGGCCAAATTCCAAAAAGCAATTTACGTAAAAATAACCATTATTAAAAAGGATATTAAAACGATATTAAAACGCATTTTCGAAGCATAAGCAAAAAACAATTTCGTTTAAAGCGGTATTTGGAAAAACAAGCCCAACGTTTAAAAAATTAACAACGGCTTATTTAAGCACAAAAAAAAAGTTTGGGTTCCAAATTTAGCACCGTTTAAACGAACAATGTTTTAAAAATAATACGATAGCCCAACGGGTAATTACAAAAGCATGGCTAAAATTTTAAAAAAGTTTAAACGGTAATTTAAATGGCCGGGTATGGTTAAAAACGTACGCAAATACGTGCAAACGTATTAAATATACTAACAAATAAAATTAAAAATACAAACACTTTACGGGTTATTAACATTTTTGCCCGTGCCAAACCGCTCGAAACAAAAGCTATCGATAAATTTTATCGAAAAGTTTTTAACGTTAGTAAATGGAACCGGCAAAAAGCGCAACGCAATATTGGTAATAATTAACCGGTTTATTAAATATAGCTTTTTTATTTTAACGTTTACGAAATTAACCAATAATAAATTAAAAAACTTTTTATTTGCATACGTTTAAGGGTTATTAAAAACGCCCGAAAAAATTGTATCGAATTAAAACAAGCTATTTATAAACAAGTTTTAAACAACCTTTGCTAAACATTTAAAAATTGCAAAAAAGCTATTAATAGCATACCATTTTTAAACCAACGGGCAAACGGAACGGACGAACCAGGTAATAAAGCATTATTTTCAATGCTTTTGCTGCGAAAAGCAAAACGATTGGGCGTTGTTATTGTACCTGGCAGCGTGGGTGCATAATACGAACGTGCATTTGGGGTTGCAAAAAACCCCGGCGTTTTTGCTAATAAGGTTTTACCCGCAAAAGCTTTATAACCTTTGGGTAATTAAAAAAAAACCTTTAGCAACGGCCGAAATTAAAGCGGGAGCTTTAAAAGCAATTAAAAAGCAAGCTAAAAAATTGCTAAAAAAAGCAAATAATACGTACAAAAAGTATTATAATAAAGGCAGGACCCTAATGCTTTTCGGGGTAAGCGATTGGGTATTGCTAAATACGGCGAACATTAAAATAAAAAGGCCGTTAAAAAAATTATTAAATAAATGGTTAAAACCCTTTTAAGTTTTAAAAATGGTTGGGTTAGCCGGTTTGGCGTTCCGGTTAAAGCTTTCGGTAAATTACCGGATATATAACGTATTCCCGGCAAATTTATTACAAGCGTTTAAAAAAAAGGCCCGGCAAAAAACCAAAAATAAAAAACCAAAAATCGAAAAAAAAAAAGGATTAGCTTCGAAATAAAGGCTTTGCTAAAATACAAAGGGCTTTTGCGAAAACGAAAATACTTGGTTAAATAAATAAATTACAATAAAATCGGAAAATTCGTAAATTTTTAAAAGGAATATTACAAAAAAAAATTGTTTAAACGTATAAAGCAAGCTTATTGGAAGCAAGTTTATAGGATAAAAAAATACCGGATTTTAACGGGTAAATACCCGGAAAGGACGGGGGTATTACAAAAATGGAATGATAAAGGCTAAAA
>NW_008804545.1:5292456-5299611 GCF_000145635.1 Gaeumannomyces tritici R3-111a-1
AAATGGTTAAAACCCTTTTAAGTTTTAAAATGGTTGGGTTAGCCGGTTTGGCGTTCCGGTTAAAGCTTTCGGTAAATTACCGGATATATAACGTATTCCCGGCAAATTTATTACAAGCGTTTAAAAAAAGGCCCGGCAAAAAACCAAAAAATAAAAAACCAAAAATCGAAAAAAAAAGGATTGCTTCGAAATAAAGGCTTTGCTAAAATACAAAGGGCTTTTGCGAAAACGAAAATACTTGGTTAAATAAATAAATTACAATAAATCGGAAAATTCGTAAATTTTTAAAAGGAATATTACAAAAAAAATTGTTTAAACGTATAAAGCAAGCTTATTGGAAGCAAGTTTATAGGATAAAAAAAATACCGGATTTTAACGGGTAAATACCCGGAAAGGACGGGGGTATTACAAAAATGGAATGATAAAGGCTAAAAAATGGCCTAAAAAAATGTTTTAAACGTGTTAAACCGGCTGGCTACCGGGGAAAAACGTAAAAAAACTTGTAAACGGTTTGTAATAACCGTAAAATATCGTGCTTTATAAACAAAAAGTTAAATAAAAACGGTATAATACGGGGAACGCCCCAAATTAATAATGCAATACATTTAAATCCCGAAAAATATGCAAAGTGTAATACATTTTGAAAAGCCCGTAAAAAGCATGCTTAACGCAATACGCCAAAGCAATTACCGCATTTTAAACGTACGTTATAGTAAAAAATATTATTGCTTGCTTAAAAAAGAAATGGGAAAATTTCCGGATAGTATAGCGAACGGGCTTAAGCGTTTGGGTAACGGCAAATGCATATTAGCGGTATTTAAACCCATTGGGGGGCAAAAAAAAAGCATTTTAAAATTATTTATTGGGGCATTAAAACTTAATTAGTAATTAAAAATATTAAAATTTCGCAATGCTGCAAAAGCAATATAACGAAAGGAAATTATGGTTTTAATTATAATAAATTAACGAAAATTTTTTAAAATTAACCATTTTTCGAAAAGGGAATATTAGTAATTAATTAAAAAAATATGTAAAAAAAATCGATTAAATGCCGTATTTAAAGGAACCAAAATTTTCGGAAATTACGTTTTTTTCGTTGCCGTTAAAATCGTTAGCGCCGAAAGCGGCACTTTCCGGCGCCAATACGAACGCCGCACTTTTACGGGAAGCCGCGCAATTATAAGCTTAAATATCCGAATGCGCCGCAATTGTGGCAAAATTAACGGCAATGCCACCAAAAAAAGCAACCATACCTTTTTCGAAACGTTTAAAAAACGCTTTTATTTTGTTAAAAAAGTTATTAATGCCAGCCAAAGCTTAAATTTGCCTTTTCGTTTAAACGGTAATAGCGCAAAATTATTGGAAAATGTTTTGGGTAATTTTTAATGTTGCAATGCGGGCAATTTTGCGTTTAATGCGCTTTTAAATAACGGTTTAACGCTTGTAGCGCGCAAGCTATTCGGCCGATATGGTATGGAAAAACTTGGCTTTTTGGATAGCTTTGCGGGCGCGAAATTAAATTTTGGTAAGCTTTTCGAAAAGTTTCGGTATTGCTTTGGGAAATTGTTCGTAAATAACGTTTAAAATTTTATTAAAGTTTTAGGCCATTTCCCAAAACCATTCGAAAAGTTCGATACAAGCTTTATTGCTAACCATATCCTTGCAATAAATGCATTTAAAAGATTCCGTAATGTTATTAAAGCATATCGGTATATAGGAATTAACGGCATAGTTTTAATATGCTTAACGACCAAAATAACGGCTACAAAACACCGCACGCTCCGTATAATTGTTTTTAAAAAAGGGCAAGCAAATAAGGTTATATTTATTATTTTATTGGAAATTAAAAACCCTTTGCAACGAAAGCGCGTTGCGGATACCCATATAAAGCAAGGAAAAGGCAATGTTCGTTTCGGGGGTAAATCCATAAAAATTAAAGGCGCCGCGGCGGCGCTCGTTGCGCGCTTTACGCTTTTTTTCGGCGGCGGTTTTTTTGCCGCGGCGGTTAAAGCCCGCCGGGGGGTTATCGGCAACACGCTTGTAAAAAGCTTAAAAGGTTGCAAGCGCAAAAGGGTTCGATAAACCCGCGGTATTTAAAAAGCCCACCGGAAAATTACCGGCAAAACAATTATAAAGAATTTAAAGGACTGGAAATTTAAACGAATCCGAATTTAACGGCATTACAATAACCGGAAAAAATACCGGGGGGCCATTAGCAAAGCGCGGGGCTGGGGCATAAAAAAACGAAAGGCCAAAAAAGGCTTAACAAACCGAAATGCTAAACTGGTTATAAAGGGCCGAAAAATTAAAAAAGGCTAACGGGCTAGCTAAAACCGGGGAACCAACGGGGGCTAACGAATTGGTTTAAACCGAAAAATCCGAAGCAAATACCCGAAAAAACAATACTTTTTTTACGTAATTGGGTATAAAGGATAACATTTGCAATTACCGGTTAAATCCAAATATTTAAAAAGAACGGCTAAATACTAATTACTTACGGTTACGGTTATCGAAATTTTTAAAATGGTTATTAAATGCACAAAAAGGAAAAAAAAAGGGCTTGCGGTTTCGAACGGGAAAAAAAGCTTTTTATATACCGGTACGAACCTACTTTTCCGGATGTTACAAAGCTTTATAGCCGGTTTTTTTAAACGTTGCCGGGCATTGGGGCGGTTTAGCGGGATACCGCTAACTACCGGTTACTTACGGAATACCCCCGTGCGGCATACGCGGCTTGGAACAAACCGTATCGGAAAAGGGCAATATATTAAAAGCACGGGCAAAACCGCCCGGCAAAAAACGGAAAGCGTTAAATGCATAAACAAAACCGCCCGGCAAAAAAAAAGGAAAAAGCGCTAGCAGCTAGCTAGGTACAAATTTTTTCGGAAATATACCGGCAAATTACCGGTATCGCGGCTAAAGCATAACGGCAAAATTAAAAGATAAAATAAAGCTTAAATTGCACGAAAGCGCATAAAGCGCGAAAAATTTATAAAACCGACCCCGCGTGCCCGGAAAGGCACGAAAAAAGGGGAGGTTAAAAAAGGAACAATTTTTATTGGCAATAGCACCTTTGGTAAAAGATTTAGGGAGGTTTAATAAAGGAAATACCGCATCCGGCCCGTAACCCGGTAACTACCCGCCTTTGCACCGATTAACCCTTAACAATTAATAAGCTTGGTGTTGGAACTTACTTATTAAGCGCATGCACAGGCTCTGGAGGACCGCCATGCATAAATCCGGGATTTGTGCACCGACCATCCAAAGCTCCTTTGTACTTATATAAAAAGGTTAAATCCGTCCCTTTTTTCCAGCAAAATTCCTTTTTCTTTAAACTTAAATAACAACATTTTAATTTAATTACTGTTACAAAGTAAACAGTATATACTGTTATGAGGAAGCTTTAGGCATAAATATCAAATGCTTAAGGCATCGGAAGAGCGGTCCCCCTGCCTGGAAGCGTATAACGCTTCCAAGCGTTAGGAAGGAAGCTTAATAAGCAAGGAGGACAGGGAGTTACGTGTATATAAAGGGCAAAGGCCCCTACGGGACCCTGCACTTCAAATCCTTTTTTCTTTAAAGCAAATTAACCGGAATAGCTTTATACCGTGCCTATCCCTTTTGCCTGCAACAGTTATAAGCCCGGCGACTTTTAAACCCTTTAACGTAAAGTAAAAGGCTTAACAGCACGAATTTATTCCCCTTTTATTACCTTTATCAAATCGTTCCCAAACGCGCTCCTCCAAGCGCGTTTATCCTCCTTTTCCTTTCCGCGATTTTTTTACGGAAAAATTCCTACGCTTTCAAAACCTCCTTCGACAAAGTTTTTTTTGCCGAAGCAAATTCCGTTGTTAATCCCGAACGTTGCCGAAAACCTTTATTAAGTTTTACTTTTTTAACTTTTACGTTTTTACGCTTTTAAAGCTTTCAACCCTTTGTCCTTTACCGCTTTATTTTTACGAATTTTCGATTGCTACCAATTATAGGTAGTACGAATAACGATCTTTTCGTAATAGCGCTGCTTAAAAATTAAAAGCAATGGTTTACGTAATCCACGGCGCTTCGTTAAAACGCATTAATTTTAAGGATTTGGAATTAAATTAACCTTAATTTAAAGTTCCCGAATAACGTGCAAGCCAACGAAACCTTGGATTTTAACTTTTTCGTAGCAAAAGCCCGGGCCGAGCACGTTAAAAACCATAAATTTAAACGCTTGGCCTGGCAAACGATCCTTTCGACCGAAAAAAAGGAAGTTCGTTTAAAGGCTTGGCAAAGCAAAAGCAAGGCCACGCAAAGATTTAATCCCGAACCTTTCCAAACCCTTTCGGTTTTTACCAAAGGTAATTTTAAAGCCAAGCATAAAAAAGCGTTTAAAGCAAAGGATACCGCGAGCAAAACCGCTTCGAAAAAGATTACAACCTTTTTTAAATGGATTAATTTTTTCGTAAACCTTATCGCGCTTGCAAACGCGCAATTAAAAGCTTAAGCCAATAATTACGTTACTTTCCGTAATACCATTATTTGTTTAAAAGCGCTCCACGTTTCTATTTCCATAATGGAAATTTAAATAATTTTTTAAAAATACCGCAATACGTTTAAAAAGGCCGCTAATACCATAAATATTAACCAATAATTTTTAAAATTCCAAGCGATTTTTATTTAAGCCAAAATTAAAAACGTCCTTAAAGTACAAAGCCTTACGCTTATGTTTAACTTTTTTAAGCACATAAAACGTTTCGACCCTTTTTGGGCAAAGCGCTACCGTTAAAAAATAGCTACGGGCAATTTTACCGGAAAAATAAATACTTTGGTTACCAAATTTTTAACGATCTTTTTTTAGCACCGCATTAATAATTTGGGTACCAAAAAAAAGCTCGCGTTCCCGATTTTCGGGGGCGCATTTGGAAATAAAAACGAAAAAGTTAAAAGCATTTAACGAAATAACGCAATAACGTACAAATGCCCGGCTTGCATTTAAAACCATTTTTAAAAGCCAAAGGATTATTGGAAATTCGTTTACGTGCTTACCGGCAATTCCAAACGCTTTTGCAATAAATTAAGCAACGAAAAATGCAAAAAAATTAAAAAGTTTTTGGAAAAAAACCGTTGGAAATTATTTAAAAAGTCCTTCCTTTTTAAAAGCAAGTTTAAAAATTCCGTTTGGGGAAAACAAGCCGAAAGCGCGTTAAGCTCCGGTCCCCGAACTTTAAAAAAAAAGTAGGATTTAAACGCGGCCGTGCTTAAAGTGCTTTTGCTTTAAAGCGTTTTTTCGGCCTTCGACATTATAAAAAATATTTATTTCGAAAGCACGCTATTCGATAATTGCGGTTCGTTTTATATCGTTAACGATAAAAAGCGCTTCGACGAAAAATCGTTCCAATCGTTAAACGGTACCAAAACGGTTTAATGCGGCATTTAATACCTTCCAATTTTAGGACGTGGCATTTATACGCTTTTTGGCTTTTTAAACGGAAGCGAAAACCTTAAGCTTTACAACGTCGCTTTAGTAAAAGGCTTTTATATTAATATTATTTCGAAAGCCCGTTTAAACGCTAAAAGGGTATGGTTTTACGGGAAAAACGCGACTTTGCGCATTAAAAAAATTACCAACGGGAAAGTAATTAAACGTTTTTAGCGCAAAAATAACGTAATGTTTTATAAATACAAGCTTATTGTTATTTACTTTGTATTAACCACGTTGCAATTTTTCCCAAAGGATACGGTTTTAACCTTTGCAATTAAAGAATTTTTACGCCGCAAACGTGCTACGCATACGTAGCGTCCATTTTCGGACTTTACGAAACCGCGAAAAAATACCGCCGACCTTTAGCACTTGCGCAATGGTTATTTAGGATTACAAACGCTGGAAGTTTTCGTTTAAAACGCCCGGAACGTTAAAATTAAAGGACCCAAACGGATCGAATGCAAAGCATACGCAATAATTTATACCATAGCCATCGTTTTCAAGCGCTTTATAAAAAAGGCCATGCGCCCTTTTTGGAAGGTTTGGTTTAACCTATTTAATTACCCTAAGTTAAAATTAAGGATAAATTGGGTTTTATTGTTAATAAACAAATACAGCGGTAAAATTTAAAACTTTACATTCCTAAATAAAAAGGGACCAACGGTTACCAAAATCCTAAAAAAATAAAAAGCGTAGGTAAAAAAACAGTACGAACTGCTTATTGCTACCTTTAAATACGACCAAAAAAAGTCCATTATATTTGTAAAAGGGTTTTTGGAGTACGAAAAATAAGTTTAAATTAAAAGCATCGTTATTAAAACCTTACCGTTATATACTTACGAGCCTAACGGGATAATTAAGCGCACGGAATAAAACGTTATTACGAAAGGGATACGCATGCGCAAAAGCGCAAAACTTTTTAAGCATTTATGGCCGGAAGCGGTTTACGCTGCCGTTTGGCTAAAAAATATAAGCCTTTTACCGTTAAAAAGCATGCGCGCTTCCAACGACATCCTTTTAAGCTAATTTCGGGGGTGGTTCCGGCATTACGCTCCGAAGCTTTTTACGGGTTTAACAACCAATTTAAAACCGGATTAGGACGGCATTTACGCTTACGGGTGCAAAGTTTATCTTTTAAACGTAAAAAGGTCCTACAACGCGAATTTTAAGCATTTTAAAATTAATTTTCGTGCCGGGGTTGGATATTTAATAAGTTACTAAGCTTTTAACATTTACCGGATTTGGGTCCCGTTAAAAAAAAAAGTAATAATTACAAAAAACGTTAAATTTAATAAAAAAAGCTTTTTTAAAGGCAAGCAAAAAAAGGACCCAATTAACGTAATTATTTACAATTTGTTAGTTAAATACAACGAAACGGAAAACCCGTTTGCAACCCGAAAAGGAATTGTTAATGCGCTAGGGCTTTTTTAACCGAAAAAGCTTTAAGCACTTACCTTTGCTACCGAACATTAAGGTTAAAAATCGGGGGTAAAAAAGCCAGGTTTTATCGTAATTACAAAAGCTAAAGCCGCAAAGGATTCGGCCGACGGGCCGGATCCAAACGCGCACAAATTTTTAATTCCAAATGCTTTAAAAAATGGCCATAAAGCAAAGTAAATGCGTAATACGGGCTTTCCACGTATAGGCAATTTGTATTACGGCTTTATACGGCCCGGGAAAAGCGATAGCTT
>NW_008804545.1:5313429-5322712 GCF_000145635.1 Gaeumannomyces tritici R3-111a-1
TCGCTTTAAAATAAAAGCCTTGTTAAAATACAAAAGGCTTTTGCGGAAACGAAAATACCTAGTTAAATAAATAGGTTATAACGAATCGGAAAATTCGTAAATCTTAAAAAAGGATATTACGAAAAAAATTGTTTAAGCGTATAAAGCAAACCTATTGGAAACGAATTTACAAAATAAGGAAAATACCGGACCCTAACGGGTAAATACCCGGAAAAGACGGGGGTATTACAGGAAAAAAATAACAAAGGCCAAAGAAATAGCCCAAAAAAATGTTTTAACGTGCCGAACCGGTTAATTACCGGAAAAAAACGTAAAAAAACCCGTAAACGGCTTGTAATAACCGTAAAATATCGTACCTTATAAACAAAAAGTTAGGTAAAAACGGTATAGTACGGGAAACGCCCCAAATTAATGGTACGATATATTTAAATTTTAAAGGATATGCAAAATGTAGCATACTTTGGAAAGCCCGTAAAAAGCATGCTTAGCGCAATACGCTAAAGCAATTACCGCATTTTAAACGTACGTTGTAATAAAAAATACCATTGCTTGCTTAAAAAAAAAATGGAAAAACCTCCAAATGGTACGGCAAACGGGCTTAAGCGTTTGGGTAGCGGCAAATGCATATTGGCGGTATTTAAATTTATTAAAAAGCGAAAAAAAACATTTTAAAATTATTTATTAAAGCATTAAAATTTAATTGGTAATTAAAAATATTGGAATTTCGCAATGTTGCAAAAGCAATATAACGAAAAAAAATTATAATTTTAATTATAATAAATTAACGAAAAAAATTTAAAATTAATTACTTTTCGAAAAGGAAATATTAATAATTAATTAAAAAAATATGTAAAAAAAATTAATTAAATGCCGTATTTAAAAAAACCAAAACTTTCGGAAATTACATTTTTTTTGTTAGCGTTATAATTGTTGCCGCCAAAATTATTAGCGCTAAAAGCGGCATTTCCCGGCGCCAATACGGACGCCGTACCTTTACGGGAAGCCGCGCGATTGTAAGCTTAAATATTTAAATGCGCCGCAATCGTAATAAAATTAACGGTAATATTATTAAAAAAAGCAACCATACTTTTTTTAAAACGCTTAAAAAACGCTTTTATTTCGTTAAAAAAATTATTAATGCTAACCGAAATTTAAGCTTGCTTTTTCGTTTAAACGGCGATAGCATAAAGCTATTGGGAAATGTTTTAAATAGTTTTTAATATTGCAACGTTAGCAATTTTGCGCTAAATGCGCTTTTGGATAACGGTTTAACGTTTGTAACGCGCAAATTGCTTAACCGATATGGTATAAAAGGATTTAGCTTTTTGGATAGCTTTGTAAGCGCGAAATTAGGTTTTAATAAGCTTTTCGAAAAGCTCCGGTATCGTTTTGGGCAACCGCTTGTAAACGGTATTTAAAATTTTGTAAAAGTTTTAAGCCATTTCCTAAAACCATTTAAAAAGTTTAACGCAAGCTTTATTGCTAATTACGTTTTTGCAATAAATATATTTAAAAAACCCCGTACAATTATCGAAGCATATCGGTATACGGGGGTTAACGGTATAATTTTAATATATTTAATAACCAAAATAATAGCTACAAAATACCGCACGCTCCGTATAATTGTTTTTAAAAAAAGGCAAATAAATAAAGTTTTAATTATCGCTTTATTAAAAATCGATAACTTCCCGCAACGGGAGCGCGTTACGAATATTTATATAAAGCGAAAAAAAGGCAATGTCCGTTTCGAAGGCAGGTTTATTGGAATCGAAAGCGTTGCAACGGCGTTTATCGCGCGCTTTACGCTTTTTTTCGGCGAAAGTTTTTTTGTTGCGGCGGTTAAAGCCCGCCGGGGGGTTACCGGCAAAACGCTTGCAGGAATTTTAAAAAATTGCAAACGCAAAAGGGCTCGATAAACCCGCAATATTTAAAAGGCTTACCGGAAGGTTACCGGCAAAGCAATCGTTAAAAATTTAAAGGATTAAAAATTTCGGCGAAACCGAATTCGAATCCAATTAAACCACGATAATTGGGGAAAATACCGGGGGGTTGCCAAAAAGGGCCAACGGGCCGGTTAAAACCGAAAAACCCGAAGCGGATACCCAAAAAAACATTACTTTTTTTACGTAATTGGGTACAAAAAATAACATTTGCAGCTACCGGTTAAATTTAAATGTTTAAAAGGAACGGCCAAATACCGATTACTTACGGTTACAATCGTTAAAGTTATTAAAATGGTTATTAAATGTATAAAAAGGAAAAAAAAAGGTTTGTAACTTCGAACGGGAAAAAAAGCCTTTTATATGCCGGTACGGACCCATTTTTCCGGATGCTACAAAATTTTACAGCCGGTTTTTCCAAGCGTTACCGGGCATTGGGGCGGTTTAACGGGATATCGTAAGCTACCGGTTATTTACGGGGTCGCACGCGCGGCATAAACGGCTTGGGATAAGCCGTATCGAAAAAGGGCAATATATTAAAAGCACGGGCGAAACCGTTTAGCAAAAAACGGAAAGTGTTAAATGTACGGGCAAAACCGCCCGGCAAAAAAGGAAAAAAAAGGCGCTAGCAACCAGCCGGGCACGGACTTTCCGGGGATATGCCGGCAAATTACCGGTATCGCAGCCAAAATATAATAGCAAAGCTAAAAAATAAAGTAAAGCTTAAATTGTACGAAAGCGTTTGGAGCGCGAAAGATTTAAAAAACCAACCCCGGGTGCCCGAAAGGGCACGAAAAAAAGGAAGGTTAAAAAAGGAACAATTTTTGTTAGCGATAGCACTTTTAGTAAAAAATTTACGGAAGCTTAACAAAAGAAATACCGTATCCGGCCCGTAACCCGGTAACTACCCGCCTTTGCACCAATTAACCCTTAATATATACCAACCCTTATTAGCAACATTACGTTTTACGTTTTTAACAGCCCAATACCATGTTAAAAGTACGGGCGAAACCGCCCGGCAAAAAGCGGGGAGCGTTAAATGCACGGGCGAAACCGCCCGGCAAAAAAAAAGGAAGGGGGCGCTGGCAGCCAGCCGGGCACGAACTTTTCGGGAACATGCCGGCGAGTTACCGGTATCGCGGCCAAAGCATAATAGCGAAGTTAAAAAATAGGGTAAAGCTTAAATTGCACAAAAGCGCTTGGAGCGCGGAGGATTTAAAGGACCAACCCCGGGTGCCCGAAAGGGCACGAAAAAAGGGGAGGTTAAAAAAGGAACAATTTTTATTGGCGATAATACCTTTGGTAAAAGATTTACGGAGGCTTAACAAAGGAAACACCGCATCCGGCCCGTAACCCGGTAACCACCCGCCTTTGCACCGATTAACCCCTAACATACCATTCCTTTTGTTACTTAAAAATATGGACGCGTTAAGTATATACTTTAACAATACGCGCAACAAGCTCGTAAAGCACAACGGAACGCGCGTGCAAATTATTAAACGTTTTGGTTACCCATGGTTTTTTTTTAACGCATTAATATACGTTATAAACAAAATTTCGATGGCCGCCGAAAAAAAAATCGCGGGATTTTTGTTTTTAACAAAAACCGAGCTACGGCGCGTTTATAAACAATTTAGCCACTTTTCCGTTAATAAATTGCACAAAACCCTTTAACGGGCAAACTACGATATAAATCGCAACGCGTTAAAAATAATTAATAAAGTATATTACGAATGCCAAATTAAAAAAAATGCATTACAACGATTTAAATTTACGTTAAAAAACAACAAGGATTTTAATTACGAAATCGTTATTAACGTTTGTTATTTGGGCAACAAACCGGTCCTTTATGTAATTAACGAAAGTATAAAATTTAATGCTATAACGATTTTAAAAAACCTATTTGCAAAAAAAACTTAAAAAACCTTAAAGCGCTATTGGATAAATGTTTATTTAAAGCCCCCAAACGTAATTACCCATAACGCAAAAATCCATTTTTCGAAAAGCGGCTTTTAAGCTAAAATAAAGCTTTTCGGGATTATTTGCAAGCAAATTCCCGTTAAGGCCCATTACGCCGTCGAAAAGGTTAAACGAGCGTATAGCATGTTACGCAAAGCGCATTCGATTATAAAAGCCAAATGCCCTAACTTTGCGCTAAAATTACAATTTTAAAAAGCTATAAAAATAATTAACGATACCGCGGGACCAAACGGTTTGGTCTTAACGTTGCTCGTTTTTAAAGCCATGCCACGGATAAACCACGAATTACCACCGTTACCAATTATAACCAAACGTGCGCAAACAATTAAAAAGGCTATAGCAAAGCTTCGAAAAGCAATTAATAAAAAAAAAGTTACAAACGCTATTAATACCTGGAATGGCTTTAATATTAGCACCGTTAAACCAAACTTTTTCGCTTTTGGAATAAAAATTTTAATATTTTAGGAAAAAAAGGGATGGATAAGCTTGCACAAAGTAATAGCGGTAATAAACAATAACGTTACAATTAAAACCGTTAACGGTTTAATAACGTTTAAAAGCATTTTTATTAAATTTTACCATTAAATTAAGGAATAGCCAAATAACAAGCTAAAAAAGCAATAAATCGAAATTTTAAAACCATTTGTTTACCCCGAACCGGCATAGTTAAAACGACGCGAACGCCCATTAAAAAACAAAATACCGGCATAACTACAAAATCGATTAAAACCGCTAACGTTAAATGCAAAAAACAATAAGCCCCCAAAACTAAAGGAGCAATTAAAAATTAAATTGCATAACAAAACGTATTTGTTACCCAAAAAGGCAAAAGCTATGCATTTATTAATTAAATATAAAGCAAAAAGCTTAATTAAAATTCCAAAACTTCCGTTTTGGGAAACCAATTAAAACGAAATAACGTTTTTATTTAATGCCGGAATAATTATAGCAATTCGTAAAGGCCAATTTTTAAACGCTAAAATTTTTGGAGCACGTTTCGTTAAAAAAATAAAAGGAATACCGAAAGCTTTTTACGAAAAAACGAAATGTATAGCTTAAAATATTAATAATAACGAAAAAAAAACCATTTTAACGCAAGCTTTTACGATTATGCATTGCAACCAACGGTTAATTTTTGCGTTTGCACCAAACTTTTAAAACCGAAGTATTTTATTAATAACCCGGGACATTACTTAAGCGTATATTTAAAGCGCAACCAATTTCGAAAGGACCGTTTTGCTGCGCTTACCCAAAAAGTTACGCCCACGTTTTTTTTATAGCATTTTATTTCGAATCGTTAAGCTTTTATACGGTTTAACGGAATTAAAATTGCATTGGTACGTTACGTATTAAAAGCATTATAAAAAGCGGTTAAATTGCAAATCGTTGTGTTATAATCCGTATTTTTTTATTATAAAGCGCAATATAAATTTTGGAATGGTAAGGATGCAAATAAACGATACGCTAAATTTAAAAAATTAAACATTTATGGATTTTAAAAAAAAAGCGTTTTAAAAAGCGGGGTTTAAAGCAAAATTACGCTTAATGCTTACGGAAAGGAAATAAAACGATTTTAACGGGAAAAAAATTATAATCGAAAAAAATAAAGTTAAATTAAAGCAAAAAAACCAAAACGAAAAATTGGAGCTTATAAACGCCAATTTAAAAAGCTAAAAATAATAATTCGTATTTTAAAGGGCTCGTAAAACGTACATTAACTTTATATACCAGCCTAAAGCAATTTTCGATTACGCTTTAACCGCATAAAAAACAAACTTAATACAAAAAAATATCGGCAAATTTAATAAAAAAATTGGTTGGCAAATCGAAAACGCTAATAAAAGCTTAAATAACGTTTTTATCGATTTCGAAAGCGCAAACCTTTACATTTTCGTAAATGGATCCTTTGCAAACAATAATAACATGTTTTTGCAAATCGGGTTTATTTTTGTATTAAATAACGAAAAATCGAACGAGCACCAAACCAATTTTTAATTGCGCGGCAACATTTTGCATTGGATTTCGGTTAAATGCAAAAAAATTACAAAAAGTATGCTAGCTAATAAAATTTACGGCATAATTTTTGGGTTTAATTCCAATTACGTTATAAAAAAAGCTTGTTTAACGATTTTTAAACGGTTAAATTTTATCCAACCCAAATTTATCCTTTGTATCGATAGCTTTTCGCTTTATTAATGCTTTGTTTAATTAAGCACGATAGCAAAAAAAAAACTTATAATTAATTTAATAACGTTTTAAAAATTTTATAAAAATAAAAAAATCGACGAAATCCGTTGGATCGCCGGAATAAACAATTCGGCAAATGCGATAACGAAAAAGCAACTAAACCGGGCATTAAAAAAATTGGTAAGCACTAATACAACTTCGATCCGGATCGAAAGTTAGGTTAACCGCACCAAAACATAAAAAAAAAGTTTGGAAATAAAAATCGGCATATTAAAATTTTTACGGCAATGGCCATATAATGGCTTTAATAAAAAAAAAAGCAAAAAAACCCCAAACTAATGCGTAACGAGCACCAAACCATAAATTAACAAAAAGCGCAAAATTAATATACCCATTTTATAACGAAACCACCATAAAAAAAGCAAAAAAAACGATTTTTAAACTTTTACGCTTAAATATTACCAGCATTACCCGAGCCAAAAGCAATAACCTTGTTTTTAGCAACAAAAACTTTTTTCCCCTTTTTTTTTGCCTTTTTTGCTTTTTAATAACAATTGCAAGCATAGTAACGGAATTTTTAAGCTTTATAAACGCTATAAAATAAAGCTAATTATTATTACTATTATAATTTTTATTTTTTTATCCGTATTATCGTTTTAAACGGAAAAACCTTCGCTTAAAGCTCCGAAAAACGCGGCTTTATAAAAACGAAAAGCGGCCGAACGCCCCGTTTCGTATCGCTAACCCAAAGTTATAATTAAAAAATTGGCATTCGAATTGGCTTGTTTAACATTAAATTTAAAAAGCTATTTGGTAATAATGCGCTATTTTTAAAGTATTTACGATTGGAAAAATAACGTTAGCAAATTGGTAAAGCACAAAATATATAAAATAAAAATAATATACCGCATTATAAAGCTCGTTGCAAAGCGTTTCCGCAAAAAACTTTATAGCAATACGATAAACGAACGGAAAATTAGCAATTGTTAGCGCAAAAAACCCGGAAACGAAAAAAAAAAAATTTTATATAAGCTTATATAAATAACTAAAAGTATAACGCTAGCAACGCTTGCTATTAAAGCCCAATTTTTTAATACAAAGCCAAATTATATCGCTTTTAATACCAAATTTGCTGTAAAGCACGGAATTAAAGCAGCTAAAGCAAATTGTTATTTAATTAACACCTTTTTTACCGCGTTTACGAACATTGGGACCATTACGGCCATTGCGGGGAGCGGCACGCTTTTTTTTGCAACCGATAGGAATGGTTGGAACGGCCGGAGCGGGCGCGGGCAAACTTTTAAGCATAAATTGTAATGCCGAAAACGAAAAAAGCTCGCTAAATTTTTTAACGGGAAAAGGCATAGCTTAAAGGTAAGCTGTAAAGCTTTGTTTTGGAGCGATACAAATAACCAATTGCTAATTTTAAGCTTTTTTTAATAAAATAACGCTTTCCGGAGCGTGGTCGAGCGGATTTTAAGCGTTCGAGCCAAGCAAAAAGTCCATAATGCTGTTAAAAAGGTATAAAGCACAAAATTAAATAAAGGAAAATGGAAAACGATAATACAATAAACGCACAAATTGCAAACAACAATTTTAAAGCGCACGTAACCAATTAAATTGGCTTAAAAAACGGGGTTATAAAAGGAAAAAATTAAAATAATTGGATTGACGATTAACGGGCCAAATAAAAGCTTACCGCCTTTTATTTATTAACTTCCACTTTCGCTTTTAACGCACCCATTCCCAAACATTACAAAAACCTTTTATTTAATTTATACTAATCCCAAACGCTTATAACTTTAAATTTATCGATTTTAAAGCTTTAAAACCGGAATTTACATAATTTTCCAAATTTTTATTTACGTTTATTGTTTAATATTAATATGCATTCGGCGAAACAATTTAAACAAGCATTTTTTTTTTATATATTACCCAAATCGCCGATTTAGCAAATTATTTGTTATTGCGCATTTAAACCGCAAATTTTTTTTATCCGTTTTACCATGCATGCGCTATTAAAAAAAAAATAATTAGTATTAAAATTTACTTGTTAAACGCATGCATAAGCTTTGGAAAACCGCCATGCACAAATCCGGAATTTGTGTACTAACTATTCAAAGCTTTTTTGTACTTATATAAAAAGGTTGGATCCGTCCCTTTTTTCCAGCAAAATTTTTTTTTTTTAAACTTAAATAATAACATTTTAACTTAATTACCTTTTAATAATTATCAAACCTTAGTTTTACGCCGTTTGGAAATCCACGAGCATAGGACTCCACCCCAAAGTCCTTCCTACACTTGGGCTTTAAACTAGTTGGAAACCAGCGGAAGTATACGTTTGCAGTACTCGATAGCGTTAATGCTTATTTTGTTAAACTAAAAAAAAACAGTAGGTTATTAATTCGGCTTGCAAACAAGCTTTAAAATATAAATCCGTAATTTTTTTGTTTAACCAGTGCAAAAGCTGCTGAGTTTTTGCAATTGTAAATTGTTATATATTGTTAATTTTTAAAAGGTTAATTAAAGTACTAAACTTTGTTAAACTAAAAGAAAAAGCTAATTCCGCTTTATATTTAATGCTTTTTTATTAGCTATTTTTTTTAAAAGCTTAATGCGCAAATTTAAGCTGGAGTTAACGTACCCGAGGAGAAAAAAAAAAAGCTTTACGTTTTGTTGCATTTTTTCATAAAAAGAATGTAAAGGGTATCGCGGTGCAGATTGCCGGCGTTGAAGTGCGTTGAGTTGAAGGTATCGCGGTGCAGATTGGTGCACGCGTTACCCCGCTGCAGGCGTTGATATCCGTGCATATTGGGCCCTGGCCGGGTGACGATTTTAGTAGGGTTTGTAAATGGAGGTGCGGGTATCGATACATCGATTTGGCGGGGTTTTCTAGGGGAAAAATGTAGATTGGATGTGGCTTAATTAGGAAGGATCTGCCATTTGTCATGTTAATAGGTGACTACCTAGTCAGTTGGTCACTCGGAACGTCCACATTTTGCTTCGGTGGACCAGCTTAAGGGACCCATCTCCCTCCGTGTCAGGTTTGCACACAACTAACACGAGCTAACGCTCTTTTTTTCTTAAAATACACCACTTCGAGCCTATTCGTGCGGGCTAAAAGCGCCTGCAATTTAACGGTCCTCCGAAGTAAAGTGCGGCGGGGCAATTCGACG
>NW_008804545.1:5323069-5351411 GCF_000145635.1 Gaeumannomyces tritici R3-111a-1
GGATGTGGCTTAATTAGGAAGGATCTGCCATTTGTCATGTTAATAGGTGACTACCTAGTCAGTTGGTCACTCGGAACGTCCACATTTTGCTTCGGTGGACCAGCTTAAGGGACCCATCTCCCTCCGTGTCAGGTTTGCACACAACTAACACGAGCTAACGCTCTTTTTTTCTTAAAATACACCACTTCGAGCCTATTCGTGCGGGCTAAAAGCGCCTGCAATTTAACGGTCCTCCGAAGTAAAGTGCGGCGGGGCAATTCGACGTTTTCGGGGCAATTCGACGTTTTTCTGTAACATTTTTCCCCAGCCAAATTAGCTAAAAACCAATGTATCGCCGAAAAAGGTAATAGTTAGCCGAATTCCTATAAGTACGGTGCATAGCCAAAAAACCATCGTAATTTTAACCCCGCCAATTTAGGCTTTGCGCTTTTAAGTTTTCCAGCCAAATTTTACCGAAATGCTTAGGATCCGGTGCGAAAAAAAGCGCGAAAAGGCCCGGGCTAATAAAGCCCGGGTCCTAATAGCTTTGGAAGCTTTCGATTAAAGCGGTTTTAAAACCTTCGCCGCTTGCGCGCGGCAATACGGGATAAACCTTTGCTTACTGCAAAAGCGCTAGCAAAAAGGCGCCGGCAAAGTAAGGAACGGCGGGCACAATAAAAAGCTAATAAAAATCGAAGATTTTGCGTTGCTTGCGTGGGCTAATTGGAAGCAATTAATTGGTAGGTTAATTTAAACGGTTTTGGGTACGGTTTATTAGCAAATAAATTAACCTTTTTTAGGAAACGCCGTTACCGCAATTGCCGTTGTTTAAACCGTTAATTCGATCCTTCGCCGCCGGCTAACCCCTTTTTTAACAAACGCTAAAAAGAAATGGGTTTAAGCCTGGCTTTCGGCTTATAAAAAGCTATTAAAACGGGTAAAAAAAAGGCCGCAAATTATCGAAAAGCGCGCGGCACAAAATAGGCTAATGCTAAAGGAATGGTTCGATTTTTACGCGCGGTGCGTAAAAAAATATCAAATTAAGCCGGAAAATAAATGGAATTCCAACGAAATAGGCTTTCGGGTAAGCGTGTTCCAAAAAAACCTTATTTGGTGCTATACGGATATCGAAATTTGGTTCCAAAACGATCCGGATTACCGAAATATCGTTACGATTGTTAAAACCTGCTCGGCCGCCGGCGCAACGATCCTTCCGTTTATTATTATGGCCGGGATTTGTATTAACGAAAAATACGTGCGCAACTTTTTAAATTTAAAAACGATTTTTACCATAAGCGAAAACGGTTGGACCAACGATTTAATTGCGTTCGATTGGTTTAATTATTTCGTTAAACAAACGACGCTTTCGTCGCTTAACGAATATTGTTTGTTATTAATTAACAATTACGGATTTTACTTAACGTTACCGTTTTAAGAAAAGTGCGAAAAGAAAAAAATCGTAATTTTCCTTTTTCCTTTGCATACAACCCACAAATTGCAACCTTTTAACGTCGGTATTTTTTTAACCTTTAAGGTTGCGCATTAACGGGATTTCGTACGGCAAATTAAGCAAAGCGCGGTTAATTACGACCGCGCAAAATTTTTTAACGGGCTTTACAATATGCGCCGGCGTACTTTTAAAATTAGCATTATTAAATTAGCCTGGCTTAAATGCGGGCTTTAGCTTTTCGATCCGGAAGTTATGCTTAATAATTTGGAAAATCCGCTTATTTCGGCCACGTTAAAAGCCGTAATTACCAAAAAAATCGGTTATATTCCTAACGCAACCGAACAATTCCGCCGGATAAAGCAACGAAGCCGGTTTTTTGCCTTTTTTTTTAACGAGGTTAACGAAGCCAACGAAATTTTACGTTTGTTAAAAACGCCATCGTTTGTTTTGCTAGCCCGCGATTGGAAAAAAGCTACAATTCCAACGTTAGATTTATTAGCAATCCGCCCGTACGAGAATTGGCTTTAAAAGCGCTTACAATTTTTTGCCGCAACGGGCAGGCCGATTTCGCCAACGGTAATTTACGTCGTTTCCAAAATGAAAAAAGCTAACGAGGCGGCGATATTTGCAAGCGCGCGCGCAATCGAAAAGCTCCGGCAGCGGAAAAAAGCAAATATTAATTAAAAAAAAAGGAATTTTTTTAATCGATTAATTACCAAAATAAGCTTAATTTTAGCGGGCAACGCACGATTGCGAATAATTAATAACGAAAGCGCGCGTTTCGCCGGCTAACGTAAAAAGCGCCGGCATTTCCGTAACAAAAATATTAAAATAAAATTAATAACCTTTAAGCGATAGTTAAAAAATTACAAACGAAAAAAAAACAAACGATTAAAGCAATTGCGGGCACGTTTTATTTTGTAAAAAGCACGGCGGAACGAAATTACCGCGTTAGTACGCCCGTAAAAAATTTTCTTTTAAAACGAGGTCGATTTTATCCGGATATATTGGCAATAACGCCGGGATCGTAACGATTGGTTCCATGCTTTCCGCGAAAAGGCTTTGCTTTTTGCCTGCGAATAATTTAATAAGCAAAAAAATAACGTTTTTTTTTTCCCGATTAGTAATTTACCGAAATACTTTTTTTTTATACGCTTTAGCAAATAATTGCTAAAAACGAAAGCACGGTCCGAAAGGTTGTACGAAATTACTAAAAAGTAAAGTACGGTTTTAATTTTGCTTTAGCCGTTTTTTTTCCAAGCAAATATATTGCGAAAAAGTACGAAATTTCGTTACCGGAAATTACGAATAACAAAAAAAAATAAATCCAAATTACAAACCGGTTATTAATTTAACCGGTACGGATTTGCTTTAAATAATTTTATTTTTTGCTTAATTTAATCCACGCCTTTTACTTTTAATTCTTTTGTACACCGTGCAAAAAATGGTGGGCGGTTTATTACCTTTTTCGGCGATACATTGGTTTCTAGCTAATTTGGGTGGGGAAAAGTGTTACAAAAAAAACGTCGAATTGCCCCGAAAACGTCGAATTGCCCCGCCGCACTTTACTCCGGAGGACCGTTAAATTGCAGGCGCTTTTAGCCCGCACGAGTAATTTTAATTGCTCAGGGATTTCGTTAAGCATCTTTGGGTGATGGCTTGCGGCAGGTCTGTGGCGTAGCAACCCAATCTACTTAGGATTGTCGATTTGGACAGCAGGTGCAACGGAAACCCCGAGTCTAGGGGGGCGTAAATGCCGACTGGCAGATGTGCTCGGGTCGAGCGCGCAAAATCTAGACCCTAAGAGAGGCAGTCTGCGCCGTACGACAGATGGCGACAAAGTGGATGTAACGTGGAGCGGGAACCACACGATGTTTTCTCACAAGTGCGATGCCTGAGAGGTAACCCTCGGGCTCTATAACCCGCGGGGTGGTTTGTGCACTGACATCGACGTTATGGCACCAACGGCCGCCCGTAGACCTGGCTCATTCATCATCAAAGACGAGCCTCATATTTGGCGGTGTTAAGGTCCGGGTCTGTCCTGCGAGCAGGGAGATGCTGGCGTTGGGTTAGAAACGACGTTGAGAACCTGCTTGATGGTGATCTAAGCAACGGCGGCACAGGACACAAAAAGGGGGCCAAAATAAGCAACGAGGCGACCACACCTGCGGCCCTCCTGGTTCTGACTGACGTGCAGCCTGGCCGGATGGTGCGGCCCATTCGCTCCTATTCCATAAAAAAGTCCCTTTTCTTGGGGGACGGTTCATTTCCTGGGAGGCGCGCTTGCGTCTGCACCCCGCCACTCAGCTAGGATTCTTGGCGAGGAGCCACGCAGGTCGGAGGCGCCCCCTCTGGAACGAAAAGGGCTGAGCCTGTGCCGTAGAAGCACCTGGATATTTACGTACTAGCGACCTGTAGGTAGGTGCGGGCACCTAGTGTAGATGGACACGGCAGGAAGTGAAGCGAAGGGAGGCACAGAAAGTCGAGTCAGGCGCAGGGCCTAGACATGCAGACATGCATGTGTGGTAGCGGTGTTGCGACGCTCCTGGATGGGGGCGGGCTTTTTGGTCGACGGCGTGATATCCGACGGCGAACCATGGACTGGCGGTGCCTTGGCGACGAACGGGCGGGTGGGCACGCAACAAAAGACAGCGCAGCAGCAGCAGCAGCAGCAGTAGCAGCAGCAGCAGGCTGGGTTGGGCGGATGGGATCCTCACCCCGCCGTAAACAAAAAACCCAATTGGCTAATGCAGGAACGAGCCAGCGGCGCATCACAGCCGTCAGGGCCGAGCCCCACTCATTTTGTTTCTTGTGGAGAATCCGGCGTGTGGCTGCGGGCCCGTGCATCTCCACTGCCCTGTCGTTCGCTGAAAGACGCGCCAAGTGGTGCCAAGCTCCTTCCCTCCGCACCTTTTCACTGTCCGTTTTGGGAAAGTTCAGGGACGCCGTCGACAGGGGCCATCATGCAGGCCGGGTAATTATCCGCACCAGTGCTGTGCCCCTTTTTTTTTTTTCACTGTCTCGACCTCTTTCTCTTTGCCGGTCTTTGTCAGAAGGAGCACACAAGAAAAGAAGAAAAATCCCCCCCTGAAGGAATACGGTGCTTCAGGTTGGCGTCGGCTGTTGTTAGTGCGCCCAAAATAAGCACCCACCTGACTGGGCATACCATCAGAGCCTCGGGGGTCTGGGGAGCTCCCTGCTTCCGGTTCCTCCCTCTTCACTCCCGAGCATGCAAACCGAAGATTCTGGTCACAACCCCACCTCCCAAACAACCTGGCTGCTCAGAGGTCATGGCGTGCACCCCTCGTTCAAGACGGCACTGACGATGGCCAGATGTTGGTGGGGCTGTCCAAGCGCCGAGTTCGTATTTCCCTCATGTTTCTTTTTTTCTTCCCGCTCAAGGACTCGGCGGGCGTTCTTGCTAGCGTTAAACGGACTCGAGGCTCAACGGACGCAAACTCCCCGGGGCGTTCGATCCCATGGGATGACATGTCTATGACACCGCCACGGCGGGGATACCGACCTCTCGACATGCCGAGATATCCGTTGGCGTGGGATATCGGTACCATACGATTGCAATTGCAGTTCATGGTCTAGCACGTTGATTCCTCTGGACCGCCCGCAGGAGACTCGAGAGCCCGTGCGATGGGGTGCAATCTCGTTCGCTCTGCAGGCTTTGAATGGGAGGGCTCAAAATACCCTGGCGAGCAAGCCCGTGGGGTCGCATTGCCGGCTAACCTGGTCGGCCCACCCCCGAGAGCCAGAAGATCGACCCCTCCCAGGGTCTGCCTCTTACGACTGGCCCAGGTCGTCAGCTGTGTGGGCCGCGGCGGCGGCCCAGGTCTTCGTGAGCATGGCCCTTTTTTGGGTTGTTTACCTCGTGGAGCTGAATCTTCTGCCCCACGCCGCTTGGCGGCGGCCACTCTGCGGCCAAGCCTCTTCCTGCTGCCGACGAACCTCAGCCCAAGCCTGGCCCTTGTCTTCTGTCGACCGTCGGATCGTCTCCTCTCTACAGTTAGGCTCTCTGTTAGGGGAAGGCGGGCTAAGCCAGGCCGGCCTGGGTCTGTATAAGTACTCCCAGATGATCGTCTTCTTCTGATCGACACTTTCACCACTCGCTCCTCCATCCCTCTCATCTCTTGGGTATCGGCACATTGGGCCAGTCACTCGCTTGTTGCTTTTGGTCATTCGTTTTGCCAAGGCATATCACATACCCATCCACTGGTTTCCCTTTTCCCCCTTGTCTACTTAATTCTCTACTGAGCAAGAGTATCCAATTTCTCGTTTGGCCATCATGTCCAGCCTGCGCTCCCTTGTCGCGGCTGCGGCTGTCGTGTCCTACGCTGGTCAGACATACGCGTGGACCGTCGCCCTCCCGCCCTGCCTGTCAGCCTTCCAACCGTTTGTGTACTCGGGCTGTTACAATGATGTCAAGAAGCCCGACACCCTCAGCTTCAAGAGCCCGCTGTCCCGCGAGAACATGACGGTGGAGATGTGTGTGGCTGACTGCAAGGTATGTCGACTTGCTGATTTCTATAACACGCAGCCAAGGTTGCAGGAGCTAACATGAATGGCGAGAATGTAGGGTAACGGATACCGCTACGCGGGACTGGAGTACTACGGCGACTGCTACTGTGGCGCTAGCGTGAACGGCCCCGAGGCCACCGAGGCGGAGTGCAACCTTCCCTGTACCGGAAACAAGAACCAGACGTGCGGTGGCAACGACCGCATCTCCATCTGGCAGGACCCGACCTTCAAGCACATCAACGAGACCAATATCGAGCACTTCAAGAACATTGGGTGCTACACGAGCAATGCCAACGGGGGCAAGACTCTGGCGTACCCCGTGCAAGACGTGACGGGCCAGACCTGGGACGAGAGCACCGCTACTACCTCCAAGTGCCTGGCTGCCTGCAAGTCCAAGGGCTTCCCGTTCGCCGGAACCGAGTACGGTCAGGAGTGCTGGTGTGGTGTGGTCATGGGCAACGGCACCGTTCCCGCCGACGCCTCCGAGTGCAACATGCCCTGCAAGGGCGACGCCAAGGAGAACTGCGGCGGCAGCTCCCGTGTCAACATCTGGGTCTCCGACGACCTCGAGTCCCTGGAGCCATGCGGTTACACGCCTCCCTCCTCGTCGACGTCGTCGACCACTACTTGGCCTTCGACTTCTTCGTCGGTCATCAGCACGTCATCGACCTCTTCGGCCATGGTCAGCACGTCGACTTCCAGCAGCTCCTCGTCCACGACCTCAACCAAGGCGTCGACAAGCAGCTCGTCGACTTCCTCCACCAGCTGCACCACGTCCACCACAACCAAGGCCACGACTAGCAGCTCGTCGACCCAGAAGACTTCTTCTACCAGCTGCACAACTACTTCCAAGCCCCCTGTGACGACCAAGCCGCCGACGACCACTCAGCCCCCCACCACCAAGCCGCCCACCCACACCCCGACGACCTCCAGCGCCGTCTGTGTCACCACCGTTGTCACCACCCCTAAGTGCGAGTACAAGTGCGGCAACTGGTGCTCTGGTGAGCTTCCTAACTGGGAAAACCAGAACGACTGCAAGAGCGCTTCCTCCAACTGCAAGCTTCAGGTTGCTGCATGCTTCAAACAGGCTGGCTGGCCTGGGGCCGCCGAGTGCTTCGGCTTCCAGCAATGGTGCGACAGCTGCGACAAGTACTGCAAGCAGCCCCCCAAGAACAAGTGCTCCAAGGGCGACTGGTTCAATCAGAAGCCCCCTGTCAAGGGTCCCTCAGGCAAGCCGACGACCAAGACCATCACGGTTCCCTGCAAGCCCACCACCACGTCGAAGCCCCCCCACACCACCAGCATGCCTACCAAGCCTACCACCACCACGAAGCCCAGTATGCCCAACACCACCTACAAGTGCCCTGTGCCGACGGTGACCAACATCTGCAAGCAGCCGACCAGCTGGAAGGACAACTACGGACCTGGCAACCCCGTCGGTGGCATTGAGCTCCCTGTCGTGACCTGCAACGACATCAAGCGTGAGCATCAGTCAGGCAAGCAGTGGAAGCTCTACACCGACTCGGACAGCTCCAAGTGCCCAGGTTACTCTCACGGCGGTGTGCCCAACGCCTGCCAGGACGCCTGCAAGGAGCAGTACGACGACTGTGTCAAGGTCTATGCCGAGGGTTGCAAGGCCAAGGACAGCAACAAGGGCGGCTGGGGCGGCTCTCCCAACGGTTGGCCGTGGAAGCGGTCCATCGCTGGAAGGACCGTCTCTTTCCCTGACTCCTGGTCCACCGCCAACAACAAGTGCCGCTCGCAGTACAACGACTGCTTGGCTGTCAACAAGGGCGTCAACTCTGGCGGCAAGTGCTCCTCTTGGGGTCAGGGTTGGTAAGCTCCGACAGGGAGCGAGCCTGTCTCGGCTGCCCTCGTGTTCTCACCGGGATCGGATGGCTTGACGTTTACTTATTTCTTTCTGGTGTCATCTGGTGAGATGGGCAGAGCAATCCAACAAGTGGAGGAGAATGAGTTTGGTTTTGAGATTGTTCCTCAGCACCTGTTAATGGCGGTCAAGCTATCTATTACTTAACCTGGCTGCTGTGTTATTTACGGCAGCCGTCAATGATAATTCTTATTGCTTCTCACACCCCTTGCCATTGGGGAATACTCCCATTGCTGCACGCGTCTTGTTTGACTTCTGGTTTATGTCGTATTCCTTATGTCTTGCGGTAACCCCGGCTAGGCGCTAAACCAAAACCAGTAGTTCCATAAGTGGGTCTCTGTCCAAGCCAAGCGGAGAAGGGCTATGCCCCACAACCAAACGGCGGACTTTCCAGGCAGCCCAAAGCTCGATGGAAGGCGATTCCATTCTTCATAACTCGTAAGCTCGATATCGTCACCTTTTTTGCAACACTATCGACACAACCGTCTTTACATCACCCGAAAAAGCATATCGAAAACGACAAAGAGCGGGAAAGAATATCATCTGCGTATCGTTATTACCACCGCCCTCTTCGGTCGCTCCAGGCGTCGTGCGCAGCCATGGCCTCCAAACGCAAGGCTTCTGGTGATGCGACCCCCGGCTGGGAAACGCCGCTGTCGGGCGAGGACGAGGTCGACGAGGAACAGGTTGCTCCGGACGACTCGCTCGGTCAGGCCGTCCTCAAGAATGTCGGCAAATTCGACATCGGCGCCTTCCCCTATTCGCTTCCCGCCCGAACACTCGACTCGGCCGCCCGCTACTTCTTTCCGGAGCAGCACAGAGACTTCACCGCGCTCGCCCTCAAGCCCGACCACCAGGACCGACCGCTGCGCATCGACGGCTGGGGCAAGCTCTACCTCGAGAACTTCCACCCGCTGGCCCCGCGCGTTCAGGACTTCCTCATCACCGTCGCCGAGCCCGTTTCGCGCCCCACCTTTATCCACGAGTACCGCCTGACCGCGCACAGCCTGTACGCCGCCGTCTCGGTTGGCCTGACGCCCAAGGACATCCTCAGCACCCTCGACCGCTTCCTCAAGAACGAGATGCCTCCCAACGTCGCCAGCTACGTCATGCACTGTGGCCAGAGTTATGGCAAAGTCAAGCTGGTGCTGCGCGACAACAAGTATTTCGTCGAAACGGCCGACCCGGCCGTGCTGCAGATGCTGCTCAAGGATCCCGAGATCGGCCCCTGCCGCGTTATGGGCACTGAGGAGACTGTCACGGCCGCCCCCAAGGCGGGCACCATCGCCATCGCCGGGTCCAAAGAGGCCGCCGGCGCCAACGCCTTGCAGAGGAAAGAGGCGGGCAAAGACCTATACGAGACGGCGGACCAGGTGTCGCGCTCGCTCGTCGACACGGGCAACGATGAGGACGAACAGGAAGTGGTGCACTCGTTCCGGATCCAGGACACTGCCGTCGGCAAGGTGACGGAGCGCTGCCTGGCGTTGCACTATCCGGCCCTCGAGGAGTACGACTTCCGGAACGACCACATGAACGCGGACCTGGACATCGACCTGCGTCCAAACACACAGATCCGACCGTACCAGGAGAAGAGTCTCAGCAAGATGTTCGGAAATGGACGTGCCAAGAGTGGCATCATCGTGCTGCCCTGCGGCGCTGGCAAGACGCTCGTCGGAGTCACGGCCGCATGTACCATCAAAAAGGGTGTAGTAATCCTCGCTACCAGCACCATGTCCGTCATACAGTGGCGTGCCGAGTTCCTCAAGTGGTCCAACATCAATCCAGACAGCGTCGCCGTCTTCTCGTCGGATCAAAAGAACACGTTTGATGGAAACACGGGCATCATCGTCACGACGTACGCAATGGTAACCAACGCTAGGAAGCGCTCGCACGACTCGGCCAAGATGATGGACTTTCTGAAAAACCGAGAGTGGGGCTTGATGCTCCTAGACGAGGTGCACGTCGTGCCCGCCAACATGTTCCGGCGCGTCGTTGGCACCATCAAAGCGCACTCGAAGCTTGGACTTACAGCGACGTTGCTGCGTGAAGACGACAAGATCGAGGATCTCAACTTCCTGATCGGACCCAAGCTCTACGAAGCGAACTGGATGGAGCTGTCGGAGCAGGGGTTTATTGCTCGGGTGCAATGCGCCGAGGTCTGGTGTCCAATGTCACCCGAGTTCTACGAGCAGTACTTGGCCGCGCCCCCAAAACAGCGGTTGCTGTTCTGCGCGACAAACCCGACAAAATTCCAGGCATGCCAGTATCTGATCAAGTACCACGAAGCACGAGGGGACAAGATCATCGTGTTCTCGGACGACGTCGCGGCGCTCAAAATGTATGCGTTCAAGCTGGAGAGGCCGTTCCTCTATGGTGATACGTCGGAAAGCGAGCGGCAGCAGATCCTGGAGCTTTTCAGGAGCCATCCCGAAACAAACACACTGTTCCTCTCCAAGATTGGCGACACGTCGCTCGACTTGCCCGAGGCAACGTGCCTGATCCAAATTTCTTCGCAGTATGGTTCGCGTCGTCAGGAGGCGCAGCGGTTGGGGCGGATTCTGCGAGCCAAGCGCAGGAACGAGGCGGGCTTCAACGCCTTCTTCTACACGCTCGTGTCCAAGGACACGGCCGAGATGAACTTCGCGTCCAAGCGGCAGGCTTTCCTAGCGGATCAAGGGTACGCCTTCAAGGTGATTACGCAGCTCAAAGACCTGGAAAAGACACCGGGACTGGCCTTCGCAACGGCCCAGGAACGGCGCGAGCTGCTCCTCAAGGTTCTTAACGACAAGGAGCACAAGGCCTTGGTGGAGGCCGAGAAGGCGGCGTTGGAGGCAGACGGAAACATGTTTTACGGGACGGACGGCAGGCCGATGCGCAGGGCGGCGCGGAGGACGGCGGGGATGTTGTCGGACTATGGCGGAGGCCAAAACATGGCGTACGTGGAGCAGAACAGGAGTGCCAACAGGGCGCTCAAGGCCAAGGGCAAGGCCAACCCCACAAGCAAGTTCTTCCAGGGGGTGCGCAGGGAGTCCGAGAAGAGGCGGAAGGCAGCCTGATAGAATTTCTTTTTAGCGGTGCCGGCTTTTATGTCTTCTTTTTTTCTAGGGTGGAGTTTGGAATGATGCCCAAGACGCGTGGCGAACAGGAGTTTTCATGCTTATGGCTGGTTTGGACGATGCATGTTTTCATGATAATATATACCTATCTCTAGCCAGAGCATTAGGGGACTTGGGATAGAATGGAAGCTGTTGGCTCCTCCTATTAGATAGACTAACCTCCATGACAACTGCGAATTAGAGTTGATTCCCACCCCTATACGGAACACTGATGTAGTCACGCCACGCAAGGGTGGGTGCATGCCAAGTTGGGGACCGTGTGGGCCCGGTATGCATGCTCGCGGAAAGCTGTGGAAGTGGGCAGAGCTCCAGCGAAGCATCGGAAAGTTGGCTCCAGCTACAGCCGTTGTACCACATGCCACATGCATCCTTGTGCGGTTGGATAGGTACCTCTAGGCGCCTGGCACCTACTGGTTACTGGGACGGAGGTTCTCGAAACTGCCAGACACCCAATACCCTCCATGTAGTACGTAGTACAGTAGTACCTCGAGACGCCAGTATGTGCGCTGGGTCGGACCTGCCTTGTGTAGCTAGACTCCACGTCGCCCCTGCCCGGCCGTTAAAGCATGAGGCCCCAAATAAGCCGGATTCCCTTAAGCTGGGTTCCCCGCAGAGCTACCGACGGCGGCGCATACGTCAGTAAGTTCATAGCCCGTGCCATCTTGAGGGCCGGGCGTGGTGTTTTAAAAGCAACCCACCCCTCCCGCCACCTTATGTGGAAAGTCTGCTGCCCTGAACCAAACGCTCGTTTTGACCAAGTCAATCTCACGGGGTGCAGCTGCCTAAAAAAAACCCCCATCCTCCTCCGTTCTTGAGGATATACAATACCCGCCTTGGCCGGGGAGGAACTACGAAGCCTGACAGACTTTAAACCACCCGACGCCCTGAAGCTCGTGTATCCTCGGGGGACATACCTCCAGCTGCCGGCTCGAGCGAAGAAAGTCCCAAAACTCAAACCTTGGACTCTAGCTAAACGAACTGCTAGGTCATGGCTTTTCCGCGGCCGCTACGAGGTGGCTGCCACTGCGGGCGTAATCACTACACCATAGACCTACCAGAGAACTGCGCGGACATAGCACGGGTTCTGTTCGACACGGACCCTCGGCATCGTGAGCTCACCTCCCTTATCTTGCCCTCCTTCGTCCGCCGGCCAGCACAGACAGGTCAGACTTGCTGACCACCAAAAAAAACAAAACAAAAAAACAGGAACCTTCCAGGCCAGCCCCATCTCGGCCTTCCTGCGGGTCCCCCTGTCGTGGTACCGCAGCGGCACCCGCGCCTACTTCCCGGACGAGGCGGCGGCGGCGATCCGGCGGACGTACACGCACCCGTCGCAACGGCACTCCAAGCGCGGCTTCTGCGGCTTCTGCGGCACCCCGCTCTCCTACTGGTCCGAGGACCCACCCGCCGAGGCCGACTTCATCCGCCTCACGCTCGGCAGCCTGTGCGGCGAGGACCTAGGCGACCTCGAGGACTTGGGACTCGTGCCCGGGACGCCGCCGTCAGACGATGGTGGAGCCGAGGTGGTGGCACCAGCGGAGGGGGGCTGCCGAGGTCAGGCGGGCGGTGGTGGTGGTGGCGGGTTGGTCGCGCGCGAGACGCTCGGCGTGCCCTGGTTCGACTCCTTGGTGGCCGGGAGCAGGCTCGGGAGCCTGCGCGCGAGCAGGGCCGGCGGCCGGGGCCGCGACGGGCGCGTCACGTACGAGTGGGAGGTGGTCGAGTGGACGGCGGGCGGCGTCGACGACGGCGACGACGAGATGGACGACGGCGGGGGTAGGGCCAGCCCGCACAAGCGGCTAAAACAAGACGACGGCGGGGACGCTGGGGGCGCCGAGCCTGCGCAGCGGCAGTGACTCCTGAGTACGCTGCGGTGCATGTGAAGGTGGTAGCGGAGGAGCACGAGTAGAGGAGAGAGAGAGAGAGAGAGAGAGAGAGACAGACACGCAAAGAGGAGACGGCCCAGATGGATTTGGGGAAAGGTGCGGGGGAGGCCAGACAGGATTGCATCTCGGTGGGGTAGGAGGTAGGATTCTGTATGCAGGCCTTGGATGGGGGAGCTCGCAAGCAGTGCCTCCGACGGACCTCCCGAGCGGGTTTTTGGCGAGGACCGGCATGCCACGTAGCAGCAACTCTCTTTGGGGACAGGGATAGGGTTGTGTGTATGTGTATGTGTGTGTGTGTGTGTGTGGGACAAGCTAAAGTTTAGCCTCGCCCCTTTTCTTTCTTGTGGACAAGGGAGGTGAGCAGGGCAAGGACGAGGCTCCCGCGGCTGCAACGCATCCACCCCGACGACGCAGGTAGCGGCTACGAGGTCACCGGTACTTCACGTCACGCTAACATGTAGGAGCTTGCGGGCTGCGCGCCGGTAGGAAATGTGACCATGCCCGCTAGCGTGTCACTCGCGGTCTAGCGATGGCTGTGAAGACAAAGGAACACGAAGAACAGAAAAAAAAACAAGAAGGCAGCAAAGAAAACGTGGCGAGATGGGAAGGAAATCTGTCAGCCGAGGTCATCTCGGCCGCGTGTCCCGGGCCGGATGTCCATGAGATGCTGCACGCGGATGGCGAGGGATATGGATGAGCAGCCCTCCCCTGGTGGTTATCTGTATTGTATTTGCAACTCATAACATGGCGGTCATATTGGTCCAACGAAAAAAAAGAAAGCACCAAAACAAGAAACGTTCACGTTATTTCTTCACTTTGCAATTTGCGGGAACCCGCAGATCACCTCCCTCACATCCACATGTCCCGATCTCGGCGGGTATTTAGGAAAGCGACCATCCTCTCGTCCGTCCCGCCTGGCAGGTAGTTCATGTGTGTTTCGGCTGAGGCGAGGCGGCGGGCTCGGCGAACCGAATTTCTCCGTACCCGCGCTTCCGCCGCTAAACACAGGCACGCACATATACATACACACACACACACGGCTGTGCGAGAAGTGGTGGAGGGGGGCGTGTGTGGCGTCGCGGCATGTACGGAAGGACAATAAAGACCCGAGGCTGGGCAAGACAAAGGCCAGGCCAAGATTTTGTGACCTGGGAATGTACGCGCAGATGGAATCTCTGGGTTTTTTTTCTCGGAGGGGGGGTCGGATTGCGAAGCAGGAGCAGGCATCAAGGACAGGGAGTGTTGCTTGGGAGAGATCAGGTTCGCGGGAGATCGATACCGTGATCCGCCCCTCTTCGCATACGACGGCAAGGGGCAGCTTCGTCGGGGGGTGCCGCCCGTGTACCCGCGGGGGGGTTTAAGGGGGAGGGACCTTGTATCCTCGGTGTGTGCATCCGGATATAAGGAGTAAGTGGAGGAGGGGCGAAGATAGCTACATATATGGCTTACCCCCTGGGCTGAAGAAGGCGGCTGATAAGGGTCACGACAACGGGTCATGTAAAAGTTGCCCACACATAAATGGGCCACTATGCGCGTCGGGTTCCCTTCCGGGCTGGCGCACATCTGTCTTTTTTTCTTTTCTCCCCTTGCCTGCTTTGCCGTTCGCATGTGGGCAAATGAGTGGGAGGTGAGGGGCGCGAAGAGGAGGGCGGCCCCCCCTCGACAATAATATCAGAGCGCGCTATAGGGGGACGTTTGGGCGAGCAGGCCGGGCCGCCCCAACCGTGGAGCTGATACGACATCGATTGGGAGGATCTAATCCCTCAGAGAGATCTGCCGTCGGTTAAGCCAGGCCTCCCTGTCGTCAGCGGCTGTTCCTTCTCAGCCCGCGGCGAGCCTGTGGGTTGCTGTTTTGTAGGAGGAGAAGTAGACAGTATGGGTTGGCGCGCGGGTGGCGACAGGAGAGGGCGGCAGGGGGTGCCGAGGGCTGCCGATCGGGTTGTTGAACACGAGAAGAATGGATAGGCATACACTATAGCGAAAAACACAAATGGGCAAGACTGGCGCTGGCGGACACGTTTTAGCCCGATTGGTGCTAGGCAGGACGGACCCTTGGCTAGACGCGGATCTCGAGCCGAAGGGTGTGACGGGGGAGATATGCCAGCGACGCGAGCGAGGGCGAGTACTTGGACGACTCGGCCTAGCAGGATCCAAGTCACCCAGCAGATGTCCCCAACCTGGTTCGGCTCTCGAAGGAGACCTGGGTCGAGCCGTGGCCACACTACCCGCGGCTTTGTAAAGTTACATGCATACAAACACCCGCCGACGGGGCGGACAAGGGAAACAGGTCGGCACTATATGTTCATGCCATGCTACCACAGCCTGCCCTTGAGGGAATAAGGACGAGGAAAAGGAAAAGTTGGCAGGACGGCCAGCGGGAGTGTGGGAACCGCCAAGACCACGCAACAGGCAAGACCGACGTTTAGGCGATTGGATGGTGCCGGCCGGGTCATGTGTTTCCCAAAACAAAACAAGCTGGGCCAGGTTCTGCTGTTTGTTCGGAGTCGCGGCCCGGCTCGAGAGGCGGCGGCTGGGAACCTTGACCTGGCAGGACGTCAGAGGCGAGATTGACAAGGAAACAAAATATGGAGCAAGATACATGCCTGGACGGGGCTCTGGAGATGTCGGGATGGATGAGCAAAATGAAGAATGAATTTGAAAAATAAAAACAAACCAACAGGGGCACATGATGCCAACACGGCCGGCAACATGCTACCTCGGAAACATTTTCCAGGAGCCTCTCGTCCCGTCTGGCCCTTTATCCCACGCTCCTTTATTATCCAAGCTTGGGGGGCTGACAGGCCTGATATGGGTCGCATCTGCCTCTCTGAGGCCCTCCTCCTTAAGGCCTCCTCCTCCATGATCCATGGCCCATGGCCCGTTGTGAAATCCCACCTATCGGATCTGGCTTTCGGTTTCGGTCGCTGTTCCGATCTGGCCTTCTAGAAGTCTGGTCCGTGTCTGGTGGCAGCAGAAGGGGGAAGCCGGTAGCCCCTCGAGGCCTTCTCGTCCAATGCGAGGCGCTAGGAGAGTTCCAGTTGTACGGTTAAAGTTGGGATAGTTGGGACACGGAAGGGGATGTGCCTTTCTTTGGCGTTTTTCTGTTTCTTCAGTTGCTGGGTTGCCCAATGAGATGGGTGTCGGGGGCCAGGCATATGCCGCCGAGTGGATGTGCCTGGCGTCACCTGGACGACGTCCGGTGCCTCGTGGACGAGAAAGGGTCGAGGGAACCAAGGTGGGAAGGCCCCTCGGGGCGAATGAGGGGTAGAGGTCGAATGGATCGTGGCGTTGACGGCAGGTGCACCTGGGTACCTGGGTAGGCATTGTGCATGTGCAGTATCCAAGGTATCCAAGGTACCCAAGGTACCTACCCCGCGGTGGGGCGCAATGGAACCTTGGAGCTTCCTGCCTGGCAGTGACATGGATCGAGGGCTTGCGGTGCGTGCTGCCGTTGCCCACGCTTTGCCCAACCACAGCGCAGGGCTAGGGGCGCATGGCGTGGCACCCCTGCCCGCTGCCGCCGTCCGATTCGAGCGAGGGCCCGCCTTTGCACAGGGCATCTCCACCCCAACGTCTGCTAGCTCCAACCTCCTGCCCAGCCTGTTCTCGGTGTCGACGGTCCGACACGGGAGAATTGGGGATCAATTTCCTCAATCAAAGTCCAACATGGCTGAAACCGACTGGCAGATCCGGCCTATACTCCAGCGCACCCCATGCCCGCCGTGCCGTGCTCCGGCTCCTGCTGCGTGGCCTGTGGGCGCCCCAGCCCGAGACCAGCTCCCTCTGTCCATATAAAGGGGCGGCGAGGCTGCCTTGTCCGTCACACACACACACACACACACACACACACACACACACACGCACCGCACTGCCCACACGCATACGCACACCCGCGAGCACCCACACACCCCCTTTCCCTGTCATCCATTCTTCAGCTCCTGGCCCGTCCTGGTCCATCCCTGGAGAAGGCTCGCCCTCCCTGACTTGGAAGGGAGCAAGTTACGACAACAAAACACATGACGGAGGGCTGAGATTTCCAACGACCTGTCGACCATCTGCTTGGAAGGAAGAAAGAGTAGAGGAGAAAGGAGGGGGAAAAAACAGCCCCTTAAACAGTCCAGCCAGCCAGACATCATGTCTCTGCCCAAAGACTTCTTGTGGGGCTTCGCGACGGCATCGTGAGTGCTTGAGCCCAAACCCCATGCCAATGATGGGCCGAGGTCAGCGGAAGATCAGAGAGGCCGGCGGGGCCATCGCCCATCACGCATGCCCAACTCTGCTCCGACCTCTGTGCTAGCCGACACGGCTGGCCGCTGCCACACACTCACTTGCTAACCGTTGCAGGTATCAAATCGAGGGTGCCGTCGACAAGGACGGCCGCGGTCCTACCATCTGGGACACCTTCACGGCCATCCCCGGCAAGGTGGCCGATGGCAGCTCGGGCGCCACGGCGTGCGACTCGTACAACAGGACAAAGGAGGACATCGAACTTCTCAAGTCTGTGGGCGCCAGGTCGTACCGCTTCTCAATTGCCTGGTCGCGCATCATCCCCCTCGGCGGCCGCAACGACCCCATCAACCAAAAGGGCATCGACCACTACGTCAAGTTTGTCGACGACCTGCTTGATGCCGGCATCACGCCCATGATCACGCTGTACCACTGGGACCTGCCAGACGCGCTGGACAAGCGGTACGGCGGCCTGCTCAACAGGCAGGAGTTCCCGCTCGACTTTGAGCACTACGCCCGCGTCATGTTCAAGGCCATCCCCAAGTGCAAGTACTGGATCACGTTCAACGAGCCGTGGTGCTCGGCCATCCTGGGCTATAACTCGGGCTTCTTTGCGCCCGGCCACACGTCGGACCGCACAAAGTCGCCCGTCGGCGACAGCGCGACGGAGCCCTGGCTGGTGGGTCACAACCTGCTCGTGGCGCACGGGCGCGCCGTCAAGGTGTACCGCGACGAGTTCAAGGCGACCGACGGCGGAGAGATCGGCATCACGCTCAACGGTGACGCCACGTACCCGTGGGATCCCGAAGACCCGGCCGACGTGGAGGCAGCGGACCGCAAGATCGAGTTTGCCATCTCGTGGTTTGCGGATCCCGTCTACTTTGGACACTACCCGAAGTCCATGAAGAAGCAGCTAGGCGACCGGCTGCCGACATTCACGCCCGAGGAGGAGGCGCTGGTCAAGGGCTCCAACGACTTTTACGGGATGAACCACTACACGGCCAACTACATCAAGCACAAGACGGGCGAGCCGCCAGCTGACGACTTCCTGGGCAACCTCGAGACGCTCTTCTGGTCCAAGAGCGGCGAGTGCATCGGCGAGGAGACGCAGTCGTTCTGGCTCCGCCCCAACCCGCAGGGGTTCCGGGACCTGCTCAACTGGCTGAGCAAGCGCTACGGCCGCCCCAAGATCTACGTGACCGAGAACGGCACGTCGGTCAAGGGCGAGAACGACATGCCGCTGGAGCGGATCCTCAAGGACGACTTCCGCGTCAAGTATTTCGATGGCTACGTCAAGGCCATGGCCGCCGCCGTGGCCGAGGACGGCGTCGACGTGCGCGGCTACTCTGCCTGGTCGCTGATGGACAACTTTGAGTGGGCCGAGGGATACGAGACGAGGTGGGTGTTGCCGTTACTGTCGTTGCTGCTGCTCGCTCGCTGCAGTGCCCCTCCCAGCCCACGCTAACATGTTTTTGTTTCCAGATTCGGTGTCACCTTTGTCGATTACAAGAACGGACAGAAGCGTTACCCCAAGAAGAGCGCCAGGTCGCTAAAGCCGCTGTTTGACGGCCTCATCAAGAAGGACTAGATTATGGCTGCCCGCCGTGTTCAACAAAGAATATTACATAGCACAGGCACAGCTTATTTTAGGGCGTAATAATTGTGAAATGTAGGGAGGAATGGAAAGCACCCCTTGGCGGTGTACAATGAATGGCAAGACTAGTTTCAACAAAATTGAAGCTGGCCGTGAGGGCAATGACATCCCCACAGTGACCCCCAATCGTACCGTTGCCTCGGCTTCCGAGAAGGGTAACAAGCAGTTGGGGGCGGGTCCCGACCCCAAGCTTCCCCACGTCCCCGGTCTTGGCGCCAGTCCCCAGCACCTGGCCCAGGCGGCTTCAGGGGGCACCACGCTACCACTGGGTGCCACCTACCTACCCCCAGCTGGCTGGCCTTGGCTTAAATGCCTATCTCCCCTGGACCGGCCGAGTACGGAGGGTGGTCGAGCACAGTCCAGGGAGCTTAGGTCGACGCTGCAGAGGGACGGTGTAGAAATATCAACGGCCTTGGCCTTTTTTTCTTCTTCTTTTTACTTTGTTTTTCGCCGAACTTTGTCCGCCTACGTAAAGTAATTCGTCTCATCTTTTTTTTTTTTTTGCAACACTCTGCCCCTGACAATTCTCCCATTTGGCCATGTCAGGCCCTCCGTCGCGGCTGCGGGCGGTGCTCGGCCACCTCGGCCTGGTTGACAAGCCGACGGAACAGCAACAGCAACAGCAGCAGCACCAGCAGCCAGAGCCCCAGCAACAACCGCGACAAAAACAACACCACCTGCACCCCTTGTCACCCACCTTCTTCCTCGAGCGCGCCGCTTCCATCGAGCCCGACGCCGAGGCTGTTGTACACGTCACGGCCAACGGCAAGACGCTGCGGCGGTCCTACGCCGAGCTGGCCGACCGGGCGCGCGGCCTGGCCTACTACCTGCTGGCCGGGGGCTACCGCCGCGTCGGCATCGTGGCGCCCAACACCCCGGCCTTCCTCGAGACCATCTTTGGCGTCGGCGCCGTGCCCGGTGCGGTCCTAGTGCCCGTAAACTACCGCCTCAAGCCCGAGGACGTGTCGTACATCCTGGGCTTCGCCGACGTCGACTGCGTGGTCGTCGACGCCGAGTTTGTTGATTTGTTGTCGCACTTCAGGTCCGAGCACCCAGGGGTGCGCTTCATCGTCGACACGGACACGGACGCGACCGAGGGCGAGCTGAGCGGGCCCTTTGACGAGGCCGTGCTCGCGGGGCTAGACGCCGACAAGAAGGGACGGCGCGGCTGGGCCGGCCTGGCGCCGCACCCGGCCGACGAGGACGACGCCATCGCCATCCCCTTCACGTCGGGCACCACGTCGCGGCCCAAGGGCGTCGTCTACACGCACCGCGGCGCCTACCTGGCCGCCCTGGCCAACGTGGTCGAGTCGGGCCTCAACATCGGGGAGGCGGACGGCGGCGGCGGCGGCGGCGGCGGCGGGCGCCACCGCTGCAGATACCTCTGGACCCTGCCCATGTTCCACGCCGTCGGCTGGACCTTCCCCTGGGCCGTCACGGCCGCGCGCGGCACGCACGTGTGCCTCCGCCGCGTCGACTACGCCGCCATCTGGCGCCTGCTGCGGGAGGAGCGCGTCACGCACTTTAGCGCCGCCCCGACCGTGTGCACGCTGCTGTGCGCCGCGCCCGAGGCGGGCGCGCTCGAGGCGCCCGTCCGCGTCACCGTCGCCGCCAGCCCGCCGACCGCGCACCTGTTTGCGCAGATGACGGACCTCAACCTGCGGCCCGTCCACGTCTACGGCATGACGGAGACGTACGGCCCCATCACAAAGGGCTACCACATGCCGGCCTGGGACGCGCTGCCGCCGGCCGAAAAGTACGCCCTCATGGCGCGCCAGGGCCACGGCTTCCTGACCAGCCTGCCCATCCGCGTCGTGAGGACGCCGGCCGAGGAGGAGCAGGCGCTGCACCAGAGCCATCATGACGCCACTTACCAACAACAACAACAACGACAACAGCAGCAGCCACCATCAGACGACGACGACGACGACGAAGTCCTCGTCGACGTCAAAAAGGATGGCAAGGAGATTGGTGAGATCGTCTTTGTCGGCAACATCTGCGCAAAGGGCTACTACAAGGACCCCGAGGCCACGGCCAAGCTCTTCGCCGGCGGCGCCCTGCACTCGGGCGACCTGGCCGTCTGGCACCCCGACGGGAGCGCCCAGATCCTGGACCGGGCAAAGGACATCATCATTTCGGGTACGCACCTCTCTCTCTCTCTGTCACCTCTCTCACTCTGTCTCCTTCTCCGTCTCCCAACCACAACCTCCTTGCTAACAAACAAAAAAAAAAACAGGCGGCGAAAACATCTCGTCAGTCGCCCTCGAGAGCATGCTGGTCCAGCACCCGGACGTGCTCGAGGCCGGCGTCGTCGCCGTGCCCGACTCCCGCTGGGGCGAGCGGCCAAAGGCCTACGTGACCACCAGGCAGCGCAGGGGCGGCGGCGGCGACGGCAACCCCGCCCCGGCGCTGCGCGGCGAGGACCTCATCGAGTGGGCCAGGGACCAGAGCGCCATCTCAAAGTTCATGGTGCCCCGCGAGGTCGACGTCGTCGACGAGCTGCCAAAGACGAGCACCGGCAAGATCAGGAAGAACGTGCTGCGCGAGTGGGCCCGCCAGGGGCGCAAGCCCGACGAGCCATAGCCCTCCCCTTGGCCGTCGGACGTTATAGCAGGCCATAAAGGTCATGCATGCACTTGTTTGCGCTTCTTTCTCTCATTGCTCTACTGTACCTGGAAGCATTTGACGTGTCGCATTTCACCCAGTAGATAAGATTTGTTCCACAGCCAAACCTGCAATGCGATATAATCCCACGCTATATACACCCCAACAGACCCTTAACATCCAAGAGTCCGCAGTTGAACAACTGGCTGATGGCGTGCAAGACTAGCCCAACATTGGCGTCAAAGCCAAAAGCCAAAAAAAAAAAAGAGATACAACGCCTATCCAATGCAAATGCGAGAATCATCGCCGCCAACTCCGCCAGGTCTAGTAGACGCCACAAGGAAGCGGGGAGTACGATGCAAACAGAAAAACAAAAGTCAAACAAACTTTCCTGTAATGTGGCACTACACAATCAGAGTGCGCTTGTGCTCCCGGAACCCTGAGCCGTCGCCAACAGGCCCGCCTGCTCGTCGTCAGGCCCGCTGTCCCTTCGCCGCCTATTGTTCCTCGACCCAAACAGCTCGCCCAAGGTCAGGCTCAAGCTGCGAGCGCGGCCCCTGAGGCCACCCTCGCCAGACATTTCGTCATCATGGTCGCCAGGGGACGATGGGCCACCGCCATCAAAACCAACCCCTTCGAGCCTGGCCCTGCTGTCGGGAGGGGTCCAGGGGGCGAGGTCGGTCCTGGCTGGGGACAAGGCCTCGTCGTGTGGCATAAAGAGGCTCGACCGGAGACTCGGCCGGCTGCGTCTCAGACCAAGTCTCCTCGTCGAGGAAGAAGGGCTCTCCAGGTCCCGGAGAAGAAGAGTGTCGGCCACCACGGCGCTTACTGTCGACGACAGCGGCGAAGGGGAGAAGATGGGGCCCGAGAAGTGATGCGACTGAGGCCGCGCCGTGGGAGGGCGCGGGGTGGTAGGGTTGTCGGGATAAGACGTGCCGGTCGAGGCCATGTAGGTCAGCGAACACAGATCAAAGGGGTCCCCGTCGTCGTGTGGGGTGGGTAGGGTCGATGTCGGCGCCGAGGCCACTGCCCGGCCGCCGCCCGGCCGGAATGCGTCGTCGACCGAGTCCGTCGAGAAGGTACGTCGCTGGCGACCCTCGTTGTCAAGGCCAGCATCCATTATACCCAGCGCTGAGTGCGCGATGGGGGATTGTATCCAGGGGTTTTCCCCCAGCAGCGGTGTGTCTTCGCCCACACCCATCGTGCCGTCAGTACCCATTGGAGGTTTTGGGGGCTGCGGTATCCGTAATGACGGGATGCCTCTGTTCGCAAGGATAGAGGTGGGCTTCCCAGAAGCGTCCAAAAAGCTGACGCGTGATGATCGTCTTGAGGGGGTGCCATCACCCGCCGGTGCCGCTGTGTTCGGCTGCTGGGATTGGTAACTTTGCACGCTACTGGAGCCGCCTACAGGGCCCTGGTCGTCGAGACCGATAGTCTCCTCGATACCTTCGACGTCCGATAGGCCCTCCTCATCCTCATGCTGCGACGCACGGCCGCTCGTGATCAAAACCACGCCGAAGAATGTGAGCAGGCAGCCGCCGACAAACGTGATAGCTTGATCGCCTGTGGTTTTTTCAAAGTCCCGGTACAGGACAGCGCTCCCGATGATGACCGAGAGCGTGAATATGACGAACTGGATAGGGATGACTTGGGTCGAGTCGAAGCGCTGGAGTGCCTTGTTCACGTAGCGCACCTGCATCACGGCGGTGCCCAAGAGGACAAAAAGGAGCACATACGTCACAGGGGTGGTGAAGGCGCCCAGGAGGGTGGATGAAAGCATCGACGAGACGCCCTTGGTGGCCAAAGCCGTGTAGGCACCTGAGAGCGAGTGGTGCATGTGTTAGCGGGTATGTCTGCCTGCTGGGACACTTTCCGAAACAGGCTGGCACAACAGGGGCGAGAGCGAGGGTTTGCTACGTACCGAATAAGCCCACCAGGCCTAGGTCGACGAGGATGGAGCGGTGCCCATACCTCGGGCTCGCCCACATGAGCAGAACGATTAGGGAGCACGAAACTGCCATGTATATCTTGAATTCGAACGTACTGATGGCGTTCCAAACGTCGTGGGGCGCGAGTTTTGTTTCCTCCGTGTTGGCGCTCATGACAACCGTGATGGCGCCGGCGACGGCGACGACGACACCCCAGAAGTCGCGCGGGCGGAACACCTCCTTGAAGAAGATGGGCGCGATGACGCAGTTGGACACGAGCGCCACCACGCCCAACGGCGATACGATGGACGCGGGGGCGAAGCCGTAGGCAAGGAAGTTGCCCATCTCGCCCACCGTGATCAGCACCTGGCCCAGCCACCACGACGGCGATTGGAGGTAGTTGGTGGACTCGATATCGTCATCGTCGTCGCTGGCGGGCGAGGACGAGCCGGTCGACTGGATGCTTTGGGCCAGCGGATCCGACTCGAGCGGCATGTGGTTTTCTGTGTCGTCATCCTGCCCGTTCTCGGTATGCTGGGCTCGTCCGCCAGTGCCTGGGGCATGGCCGTCCAACCCTGTGCCCAGTGCGCCGTACGCTCGGGCGCCAGAGCCGTTCTGGCCGCTCTTTGCGGCGTTCCGCAGGGCCTGCCTGGCGCGCTCGCGCACCTCGAGCCTCTTCCGGTGTAGGCTTATGTGGGCATAGCGCTGGACGTTGAGGGCGAGGGCGATCAGCACGTTGCCGACGATGGCAGTCACGATGCCGATGATGGACGACCAGTTCTGCAGCTCCTTGCCAGAGTCATCGCCGCCGCCGTCCCCGCTGCCGCCTGGCCGCGTGGAATTGGTGGCGGCGGCCCACGAGTGCGCCGCCAGGGCTGCCCTCGCGACGGCCTCTGTTGCCAGCAGCAAGGAGCGTCCGTCTGGCGGCTGGAGGTTGTGTGGCGGTATCGATAATGGCGGAGGTGGCATCGTGGGCGTGGAGGACGAGACTATCGGGAGACGCATGGCGCGCCCTGGTGGCGCTTCCGACGGTTGGGCTTATCTCGCAATCAGGGAAAAGAATCGACAAATCGACGTCACCGGGGCAGCGTGATTTGGGGGGGCGTTCCTCAGCGGCGCTTGTCTATTCTCGGCCTCTTCGGCCGCTTCTCGGGAAAATGTCTTCCCCAGGGCCAGACAGTCGACTCGTCGTGAGATGGTGATGAGAAGCAGTCATCGGAGGTGGACGCGAGGCGGGCGGGTTCCTTTTTTCGGATTATCGCGGCAAGCGGCAAGCGGCAAGCATAAACACAGGGGGTGCTGGATGGGCTGCGCAATGCGCAGGGACACCGAGGCTGGCGCTGTCGCACTGGTCGGTCCTGGCCGGGGAGTCCGAGGGGCAGAGATCCGCAATTTAGGTGCACGTGGGTCCGTGCGCAGGGCGACCAGCAGGTCCCGCCCAATCCTCCTTTCTTCATGGATATCCCGGGCACAGGCCGACCCACGTTGTAGGCCGCCCCAAAGACGGCTCCCTCCGATCCTCCGTCCCCGGCTGGGCAGTCGTCACCCCCGGCTCCGCCACCACGGAATGGAGCATTGGTGAAGCAGACGGCATTCACGTTAAGAGTTTCGGACTTGAAAAAGACCATTGGAAGACTGAACAAGGCCCCCACCCGGACCGAGTTCACTCCAGCCGCCAAAGCCTTTCCCGAAGGAGGAGCACGAGGGAAGAGCTCGAGCAGCGAGCAGACCAGCTGGCGGAAACGCAGCATTTGCAGGCCGACCATTCGCACATTCGCAGATCAGATGCATTCCACTGTTTTACCCCGCGCTCCGACCTCGACGATTCGTTGCCAGATTCGTGTTCGACCATATAAATACCACACTTCCTCCCAAACGCTTCTTCCCCGCTTCCAAATCTCTGCCTTCTCATGGATTTGCGGCTATCTTCCAACATAATGTGTAGATAATCGTGGAAGACGAATGGGTGGATATCGCAGGCAGAGCGTTCAAGCTTTCGAATACTCGGGATTATCCGACGACGGTTACATGGAAGAACGGTTTAGGAGGGGTGATTAAAATGGAAATTTTGCCAACAGTTGTTGGGGATGAGGAACCGTCAGGCACTCGCCAGCTCCCACCCAACACTCGGGTGCTAGCTGCGGGGCCAATACGGATTTTAATGGTTCGAACCAGTTGATAGATTTAGGGTGTATCGGCTGCCCCTAAGCGCAACAAGTTCACTATTTCAGCCCCCCGCATACCTTCTACAAAAACGACAGTTTTGGTACTTTGGACGAGCATCGATTTGCAATTCAGCCTCGACTGACACTCATTCATAGCTTCAACAATGAGCGGGCTCCAGTTTGGGGATACAGTGCGCTTTCGTTTTTCCGGGCGGGCGGATGTGTTCCGGGCGGGCGGATGTGGTGCTATGCTGCTGGCCTTCTGCTTGTGGGGTCGCTCCAGGTATATTCGGGGCCACACCCTCAAATGTGCCGTGGGCTTATGGCAAAAAGCGTGCGTGTTTTGCCTTTCCGATCTGCTAGTATCGGGTCCAAGGAACTAGTTGCCATAGCCATTGCGAGCACCCACTCAGAGAGCCACCGTCCCATGCCGCCCACGCTCTCAGCCACGTGAGAAGGAACCCACGCCACGAGGACCAGCTATAGCAGCAGGTGCCGAATATCAGAAGGCAGGCGCAGCAGACGGCGAAAAGAGGCTGCATCTAGGTCTTCGCAGAACAGCGAAGTGGTTGCCGACCTGGAATCCCTCGGTCGGGAGGCGGGAACACTTGGACGCCGTCCAGCGGCAGCGTTGTTACAGCTCGCTTGAATAGCCAACGGCTCATAAAGAACATCACACAGCTCGGTGTCATTCAATGTCATGCATTATCAATGTCCCTGGGTGTAACCGCCCAACCAGAACGTTCGGCCGTGCTGGCTAGAGGCCTGTCCGTTCGGCAATGGCCAGAGGGCCCAGCTGTCCGCCGCACCCACCAAACGGGTCGAATCGGGAGGCTTGCTATCTTGCGGGAGACCAAAATGTCGCCATCGCATTCTTTCATGCCCATTTGCGCCCGAGATGGAGCGCATGATAGCCGAAGAGATCGAGGGGCTTGCTCGGCACACACACCGAAGAAGTCTGACCTGCAGCTTGGACTCGCAGTCCAGACGTCTGACCAGGCCGAGTTCTTTTGGGACTTGGCCCAGCTGTGAGCGGCAAACGGAGCTCGCCTGCTCATTACACATCAAACAGATCCTCAAAAAAGGCCCTCAAGTCGGTATCCATCCACTGGACCAGCACCCGTAGCACTGCCAACAACTTGTACAGGCCCACCAACGAGCGCGTATCCCCAATCAATACCTCGCCAATAAACTCGAACTTTACTCCACGGTCACAAACAAACGACAACGCCCAGCGGTGCTCAAACACTAGGATGACGGGCATGGCGGTAGGTATGCCTTTCGCCGCCGGCATTACGGATATCAACGCCTGCATCCGAGCGAACCAGGCGGCTGCCCATAGCCCCAGCTGGACGCGGCCCTCAGCAAGATTCGTCGAAGCCTTGGTTTCGATGCTGACACCTAGAGGTCGCAGAGTTAGAGGCATGTACGTGCTTTGGTTGACCGACCGCTCGTCCGGCGCCGCCGCCCTGACAGCGTTCAGTATGGCAGACCCCAGCGGCGTCCCCTCGGATTCGGATAGCACCAAAGCGAAGTCCACCATCTTGCCAGCTGCAACGGCCGCATTTGCGCCTGCGCCTTCGGTGGCGAGATGCGGTCGACCCACCGAAGACGCGGTAGAGGATGAGATGGAGGGCGTAGATGCTGTCCCAGGCACTGACGAGGCCGGGCCGACGGTGGCGAGCCATGCGGGGGCGATACGGGCTGTGGTAATGACGAGGCGCCGTACCCCGGACCCAGCTGTCGCCAGCTGAAGTATGGGGGAGTGGACATCCATATTCCACGCTGCTTCGGAAACGCTTTCGTCCAGGCACTCGTCCGCCGTGGCTTTCAATTTTAACAGCGCCGCCAACTCTGCCTCGGCCGCTGCCCTCCTATCTTGGGAACCCGAATCTGTCGTCCCTTCTGGGCTGGAAAAAAACCAATTTCCTGGCCATGACGTTGCCCAATCTCCGGTTTCTTGCAGGGCCCCAGTTATGGCCTCTTGAGCCTCGGCGGGAACGAACGCATTCTGAAACTCGACAATGTCTTGTATGCGGCGATACAAATTGGCCATATCGGGGGAAAGTTGGTGTTTGGGATTCGACAATGCTCTCATTTCGATAGGCTTGGACAGGGCTCGCATATCTTGTGGCTTTTTCACGGGGCTCGTCGAGCGTTGTTTGTGGGGAGAGAACCCCGAGCCGGTCGATTTCGTTCTCGCGCCGCGGCTTTGGTCATGGCTGTGGCTGCCGGGGATGGAGCGCTGGTCTGGTGGTGGCGGCAAGATAACGAAGGGGCGCTGCTCGGACATAGACCGGCCGGGGCGAGGTGTCGGGTCGCTATCGGGTGGCAGTGTGTGGTCTTCGTCGGCGTTGTCGTCTACTTCGATACGTCGTCTCTTAGAAGGCGATATCGAGCGCCTGGTGGATGAGAGCGGCGGTGTCACTGGCATGATGGCGCGGCTTTTTTGCTCATGGTCGAGAGCGGCATCGTCTGCGCATTCGCTCTCTGCCGCTGCGCAATCGCTTAGCCATGTGTCGATACGGCAGCAGTAGCAATCTGGAGAATATTCCAACATGGTCGGGTCGTTGGGCATAGGTCGGGTTGAGGAGACGATGCGATTGGAAGTGCCCTAATGGGCCATATGTTTTGCCATTTGCTTTGATCTGTTTCTAGCACGGGCCAACTGCGTTGCTCTGGCTTGCAGGGCTGTGGCAGGTGCAGCCGCTACGTCAGCTGCCTAGTGGCTATAGTGGGCGGACAAAAGTATCGCTCGTTTCCCTAAAAAGAGAATCAACGCCAGATTGCGCAAGAATACCAGCGCCCCACAATATATATCAACAAATAATTATTTTTATACAATATTTAATTTATTTTTATACGTATTTTAATTTTAATTTCATTTATTTCCATTATATTTAAATTAAATAAAAACTGTT
>NW_008804545.1:5352016-5387563 GCF_000145635.1 Gaeumannomyces tritici R3-111a-1
AAAATAAATAAAATAAAAAATAAAAAGCAAACCAGGGAAAAAGCGAACTTGATATTGAGCAAGCCGCAAGAGCCCCTGGTGGACGGACCCCAGGCACACTGATGGGACAGCCAGGCGGGGCTAGCTTGGAACGATTGAGAACTTGGAGCTGTTACGGGACCAGACCAAGGTAGTGTTGTAGCTGGGGCTACAACCCATGCGAGGTCCTTATATGCGACCGTACCGTGACAGGAGCTTTCGTCGCTGGAGCTTCGGGTGAACGGGGCAGGCGCAGGCGAACATCACGCGATTCTTTGTGCTTCCATAATAAGCGACATGTGTTATTGAGCATTTTCGCACATATCCGAGCCACCCCAGGCTAATCCAAACCAAAACCTGCACTTGCCATCTACTGCCGCTTCAAACCACAGTCCTCCAACTTCCGCAGGACATCCTCTCGCTAGCCACGCACAGGCGCCGAGGACCCCCGAAGATAGGCAGCACCCACCTCACCGCATATCTGGGCGATACTAGCGACAATCCTCCTACTGGCCCAGCGCTATTTCCGCTGCGCTAAACCCGAAGCACTCTTACAATGCCCGCCGGCGATAACAACTCCCTCAGCAGCCTTCTCGTTCGGTGGAAGCAGCATGTGGACCATCATGTGAACACCACCCTCAGCGACCTTTTCGGCATTCCCTCGGTTGTTTCCAAGAGCTACGCCGCTGGGGACAATGGAGTCGCCGCTTCCGCTCCGTCCGGAGGCTCCACGCCGGCTGCCTCCGCGCCTGGCCCGGCCCGGGATTCCGACGCTGGCGAGCCCACCCAATATCATTTCCTGGAAGGGCTTCTGATGCGCCAGTGGTATCACTGGGCTGTTCTCTCGCCCTATTCGCCTTTCAACCTGCAACACCTGCCCCCGCCCATCCCTAACGACCTGTCCGCCGACGCAGCCAGCCCGAACGGGTTCGCCGACGCCTTTGAGGATCTACTTCGCGCCAGCTCCGGCCAGAGCCTTGCCGACCACCAAGAGCGCCAACGCCGCGCTACGGATCCGGAGCGCCGCAGGTTCGACCGGCGCGTGCTTTGGCTGGCAGACCTTCGTCATGGCAATCTTCTCGCCAGCTACTACCCCGCCGGCAGCGACGACAGCAAAATACTCGGCCCACTCATGGCCGGCAGTTCGCCCACCGCCTGGCTGGCGTCGCTGCGCAGGCGGGGTCTGTATGACTCTGTCTTCCCGTCCGACTCTGACATCCGCCTGAGCCCGTCGCGCCACATGCGCATCGGCAGCCTGGCCGTGCTGCCACCCCGTGACCCCTGGAACTTTTACTGGCAGGATGTCGCCGACTGGGGCTTCAGGGGCTGGGGCAATGCGGGCCTACGTCTCGGCTTTGATAGCGGATGGCTCGGACTGCCCGAACCAGGAGAGCCTGCGCAACCAGCTTCACGCTGGCCCGAAACGGAAGAGGCACTGTTCGACGGCACGCGCAGGCGGCCACAAGAGCAACCTGATGCCCGTGAGCCAGGCACCCACACGACGACCGAAACCATCGCCGGACCGAACGGGACGACCACCATTATTACGCGCAACGAAGAGGTCGACAAAGACGGCAACGTTCGCCACACCAGGATCGTTTCCAAGACGGTCGACGCTGATGGAAACGAGATAGCGAGACAGACCGAATCGAGATATCAGGCCAGCTTTGGCGGCAAATGGTCCTGGGACAGCAGCAAGACGGAGGACGGTGGGAAGCAGGACGGCGATGGGACCAAGAAAGACTCTTGGTTCTGGAAGTCTGATCGTTGAGGGTTTGTTGCGTTGCTGGCCAGCGAAGACAGACTGCGAGGTATCCACTTGTAGTTTCTCTTTCTTCCCATTTGTTCGTGCTCTTATCTTATTTTTTCTACGCTGTCGAAACTTTAGGTGCTTGACTGGTTTTTCTTTATATCCGATGGTTTTGGGCTGGGACGGAAAACAGGACAGGACAGGGCAAGACGACAAAATGTGGTGTGGGCTCGCGCAGAAAATGGATTTGATGGCACCAATTCAGATTGGATACCGTGTGCAACCAAGGTGGCAGGACATGGAAAGTCGGGTTGGATAGGAACGGCTGAATGATAACGATCCGAGAGACTTCCGTTTTGCCACAAATTTGCGCAGGGCCGCAGGTACATTCTGGTGGGTCGGGTCCTGCCGCCCGCCCAACAATTTTCACGCCAAAAAGCGCCCCGAAAAAAGGCGTTTGCCGGAGCCAAGCTCCAGCAAAAGAAAACCGCACCAGACGTGGCAGCATCTGGCTTTGAGAAGCACTGCCAGCTCCTTGCCGGACCTGATTGCTGGACACGCTCGTCTGAATCCGAGGCATTTCAGAGAAAAGGCCGGCCCGCCCGACAGGTCCTTTTTCCACAATTGACGAGAGCTCCCAGGCGGCGGCGGCAGAAAGTGGGCGAACTCCGATCCGCGCACTGGAACCAAGCCTCGATCTAAGACTCGACTAGACGGCCCCGACCACCGGCCCCGACTCGTTGGACAGACTCTCAGATCGGACAGAAACACAATGGCGACGCTTGCGGCATTAGGCCGCATGTCCGGCCGCCTGAACAGGCGGAGGCTAGCTGGAGCTGTTGTCACGCCACGAGGTTAGCTCCCGCCACCCTCGGAGCCGTCGCATCTCGAGAGCTTCCCAACCGGGGCACGAGAGGGGTTGCAAGCGCATATCATGTCCCCGCGAGGACACAGACGGAGCAGGCTCGCTAACATGACAGCCCGCGCCCGCCAACTAGGCTTTAGGACCTCGGCCGCGGCGCTTGCCGCACAGAACTTCACCATGCCCGCCCTCTCGCCGACCATGACGGAGGGCAACATTGCCACCTGGCGCATAAAGGAGGGCGACAAGTTCTCCGCCGGCGACGTGCTGCTGGAGATCGAGACGGACAAGGCCACCATGGACGTCGAGGCCCAGGACGAGGGCATCCTGATGAAGATCATGCAGGGCGACGGCGCCAAGGCCGTAAAGGTCGGCGCCCGCATCGCCGTGCTGGCCGAGGAGGGCGACGACATCTCGGCGCTGGAAATCCCGCCCGACGAGAGCGCCGCCGAGGAGACGCCGCAGAAGCAGCAGCAGCCAAAGTCATCTGAGGCCTCGTCGCAACCACCCCAGCCGTCCGACGCCGCCGCCCCCGCACAGCCCGCCGCCGAGGCCACCAAGAGGGCGCCCCCCGGCGGGAAGCCGTCCAGGGTCATCTACCCGCTGCTGCCGTCGGTAGCCCAGCTCGTGAGGGAGAAGGGCATCGACGAGTCGGCCGTGGCGCAGATCGTCGCCACGGGCCCCAACGGGCGCCTGCTCAAGGGCGACATACTGGCGCACCTGGGCGTCATCAACCAGCAGACCCCCGCCACCATATCCGAGAGGTTCGAGAAGCTCTCGCACCTGGACCTCAGCAACATCAAGCTCGCCAAGCCCGCGCCGAAGCCGCAAAGTACCGCCGCCGCCGCCGAAGCGTCAGCCCCCACGAGGCCGACGCTGGTCGAGGTCTCGCTTCCCGTCTCGTTCGACGCCGCCATGAAGCTGAACGAGAAGCTCCGCGGGGGCCTCGGCTTCGACTTGCCCCTGCCGGAGTACATCGGCCGGGCCTCGGACCTCGCCAACGACGACCTTCCCGTCCCGTCCGACTATCAGCCCACCGCCGACGAGCTCTTCGACCAGGTCCTGGGCCTCACCTCCAGCAATGCCCCCATCACCTCCCGGGGCAACTACAGGCCCCGACTGGCGGGAGCTATGGAACACCGCACCCCCAAGCCTTCTGTTCGTCGCCGGCCCGATATCATTGATGTGCTGGCCGGCCCTTCCGGCGCCGCCAGGAGGCCCGCGCTCCAGTCCTCGTCGTTTCCCGGCTTTTCGTATCCCACACTCGAGCCTTCTGGCCCTCGGTTTGTCAGCCTCACCGTCCCCAAGACGGAGGAGAAGCGCGCCAAAACCTTCCTCGAGAGGTTCAAGGTGGTGATGGAGGACGAAATCGAAAGTCTTGCGTATTTTGAAGATTAATCGCCAGCTGCGCGGGCTGTTTTTTTTTTGGGCGATGCTGTAATCATATCCACCGTATTTATAGATTTGGCATGGAGATATCATTGATGGATGGGCGTAAATGGAAGCGTTATGTTTCTATTTTTAGGGGGTTCCGAAAGAGAGGTGCAATGGCTTGTATAGGTATCTAAAATCAACCGCGGCTGTGGCTTCGCGTGGAACCAAGCCGCAATCAGAGCACGCAAACACTTGCTTACAGGTATCCTTTCAAGTTCATTCCCGACATTATATCTTCCCATATCCAGGCTACCTCGCTTCGTAACAAAATCCAGCATGCCTGCCCAGCCCCCAAGAGAACCATACCAAACCACCCCCTTCGCTCAAGACACCTCCCGAGATAACATGGCCATTATCAGCAATCACATCATGCCTCACTCTCCCCTTCGCTGAGCAGTTCGTCAACGAGTGACTCGTCCATCTGTCGTTTCTGGACGATGGTCCCCGAGCTGCTGCCATCTCCCCCATCCTCATCCTCATCCTCCTCCTCCTCTTCTTTAATGCCCGAATCCATGACCACCGTCCTCTCCTCTGGCACGACGGTCCTGTCCTCGAGGCTGACGGACGTGGACCTGCTGACACTCCTCCTGCCGTAGCCGTCCAGTTGCTGCTGCTGTAGTTGCTGGTCCAGGCTGTTGACAATCTTGCCGAGCGATACGTGGATCTTGTACAGCGCGTTCCGCCCCGTCGTGTCCGACACGAGGTTGCCCTCGACCGCCTCGGCGACCTCGGCGTACGTCTCCCTGACTTTTTCTTCCGTCGACGTCGGCGAGATGTAGAGCTTGCTGAGGAGGGCAGCCACCACCTTCTTCAGCTCCTCTGTGCGTGACAAATTAACATGATTAGTGAACGAGGCCCTCTGATGCATGCGATGAAATGAGATTGCTTCTGGGTTCTTACTTGGAATGCTGGTGTTCAGCTTGTCCAGAATGGCGTGAACAAAATCGAGGTGGATGTCTCCCTTCACGTTCTTCTTCTCGGCGTCGCTGGGGATGCCCGGCGAGTAGCACTTGCGGGGGTCGGTCCAGTCCACCAGGCACGCGCCGATAGTGCTGAGACTGACCATCTCGTCGTCGATGTCGGCCTCGTCGTCCTCGAAGCCCTCGCGCACGTTGAAGAGATAGTGAAGAGCGTCCAAAGCGACTGACTGCATAAGGTCCTGGTTCTCTGACCGGGAGTAGCAGAACACGGGCAGGAAGTAGTTGAGGGCCTGCCGCACGCTCTGGTTGCCCGAGCTGGCTGGCTCAAAGTAGGCGATGACGAGCGTTTTCAGCAGTTCCGACGACGTGTCCGGATCCGTCACCACGCGGCCCAGCAGCAGCTTGGAGACGGCGATGGTGGCCGCGGCCTGGACCTCGTGAGACTTGTGCCTCAGCGCCTTGACGTAGACCTTCTGGAGCGGGGGCGAGGCCGAAAGGAGCTGGGCCCCGTGTACGTTGAGGATGTCGGTCAGGATTTGGAGGGCTGTGATTTGAAGCTCTGCGTGCCCCTTGTTGTAAAAGGCCATGAACAGAGCCAGGTTCTCCTCGGCGAGCGACCGGTCGAGGAGCGAGCATAGGCCGAGACACACTAGGCCGCGCTCTCGGACGGGGACCTCCTGGCTACGGACCGCGGGCACCACGAGATTGTTAAGCATCGAGACGAGATGGTCGTTGGCCTGCAGGCTCCCCGAGACGTTTGTGAGCATGCACTGCACAATGTGCAGGCACTTCATATTGATCAGGAGCTCCTTCACGAGCTTCTCCTGCTTCTCCTCCTCCGACAGACCAGCGTCCTTGTCCGCCATGCCGTTCTGGGTGGGCGTGCTTGCGCGGCTGACTTCGGAACGTGCTGAGTGAAAGCTCTCCTCGCCATCGCCGCCGTCTCCATCGGTGATCGTATCGTGCACGTCGGCGACCGCCTCGAGGACCACGCTGCAAAACTCGCGCTCGCCGGCGGCGTCTGGCGCGCAGATATCGCGCAGAACGTCGACCGTGAGCTTGGTGACCTCGTCGGGCAGCTCGGGGATCGAGAGAGTCTGGCGGAGGAGGGCGAACATCTTCCTACGACCGACCTCGTCCGAATAGTCGAGCGTGAGGGCGATGTGCAGCAGCTGCTCCACAATAAACTCCTGCTCGACCGTGTCCTCCTCCTCCTCGTCCTCGTCCACCTCCTTCTCCTCAATCCGCTTAATGGCGTCGATCAGCACCTTGACGTAGCGCTCGAGGTAGAAGGCGAGTTTCGTAACCTCGGGAAGCTTCTCCTCCACCAGCGCCTCGTACCTGCCATTACCCTCTGTCCGACAGAACTGGTTGAAACTGCGCGCCATAAAGACCGCCTCGGCCGAGAGCGTCTCCCAAAAGTGGTCGTCGAAGCGCGCGGCCTCCCTGTAGTCAGGTCGGCCCTCCCAGAAGCCGCGCATCGCCTCGAGTGCGACCCCGTTTTCGACACCCGAGTTGACAACATCAATGCGCTCAAGCAGCTCTAGCAGCCCATCAAAGCTGGGAGCGGCGGGCTCAGGAGGCTGGCCATCCTCGGCTGGCTCCTGGGGACCCACACAGTCCTCGATCCAGCGCTCTCTAAAGAGGCGACCGGCGGCCTTGCGGACGTTCTCGTCTCTGTCGCGGAGCCCCCACCTAAGCAGCTTTTCCCTCATCGAGAGAGACAGATGGCGGAAGTCGCCCAGTGCCGGCAGCAGCCGCGAGTAGACGGCGCGCCGGGTCAGCGCATCCTGGTCCCTCGCCCGCTCTAGCAAAAATGGTAGGGTGTTGGGCAGTATGGGCAGGTTGACCAGCAGCGACCGGCGCACCTCGGCGCTCGGGTCGTTCTGAAGAACCTCGAGCAGCTTGGCCAGAAGGTCTTGGCTCGAGCCGTCATCGCTGTCGTCCGAGTTGGGCTCGGCCTCAGCCTGGTTGCCGGCGAGGCGACCAAGCCCCAGGACGGCCTGAGCGCGGACCATGGCTTCCTTGTCGCGAATTCGCTTGAGAAGCCCGTACCGCAGTTTCTGGAACAGGTCGTCGTCGATCGCCTCGAGCGAGTTGATGATCTGGGAGATCAACTGAGTGGACCGGTAGCGCACGAACTTGTCCTTGGCCGTGAGCAGCGGCAAGATCACCTCCATAAGGTGCGCCGTCAGCCTGGTGCCGGGCGTCTCGGGCATTGTGCTGGCCTCGTCGTCCAGCTCGCCGAGGAGCTCGTTATCCTTTTCTATCGAGTGCTGCAGGAATAGGGCGATAAATCGCACCATCTTCTCGCCCGCGCTCTCCGTCTTCTTCACCGGCATGACGCGCAGAACGCATCGTGAAAATTCCGTGTTGAAGTCCTCCTCGTCGAAATCGGAAGCGACCGACGACTTCTTGGCGCTCGTCGGCTCGTAGCAACACGCCTCCTGGATCTTGCGGAGCGTCACCGTCAGCTTCCGGTGGGATACTGTTGTGCGCTGGGCCTCGCGGAACACCGACGCGATCTGTGGTCTGAGCTCATTATCTGGTGCCTCGTCGGGGAAGTCGACGATGGATGCGCGCGACGCTACCGAGGTGCGCGGGTTCAAGGCTGTACTCGAAGACTTGTTCGAGACCGCCGCGGAGCTAGTCCGCGTCGATCTTGTAGACGCTCGCGGCATCCTGGCCTGGCTCGCTCGTGGATATCGGTCGATATAGGAACTGGACGCGGGGTAGCCCAGACCTAGCTAGCAGAGCGGTGTCTGTAATGGGGGGCAAGAAAATGTAATTGTTGACTTATACTTGTGTACACGATGGGATACCCATAGTCTTGATCAAAATGCGGATGTTGCAACAACCACACTATCTCAAGTATCTCGCAACCATTCCCGATATTTTGGCTGGCCCTTTCCCACTAGGCGGTTTGGCGCGTGGGGTGCTTTTGTCCCGCCGCCTTGGTGGTGCCCGCTTGTTTTGTCAACAGAGTCCCTAAACAGGACTAGCGTCCCGCGGCAGTCGAGTTTAGCCCCTCCACGATGCTGCCCCGCATTTTCTCCAACGTCATCACGTGGAGATAACCAGACATGAGCTTTATCTTTTCAGGCTTGGTCTTTTTTTTTTCTGGATCGTTGCGAGCACCATGGATGAAGGCTGTGAGACGTGGGTGGAAACGGCAATATTTTTCGACTGCCTCAGTCTTTGCCTACGAATTGGGCCAGCCCCATTGGATTCAACCCGAAATACTGTACCTACTTAGTTGCCCGGGTATCTCAAATACTAGCAAGCGTTTATTTTTTGCCCCAACATGGGCAAGTCCGGCAGCCAGAAGCGTCGGCGCGAGGCCGAAGCAGCGCAGGAGCAGGCGGCGGCGGCGGTCCCTCTTTCCGAAGACTCGACTTCTGCAGCAAACCCAACTCCGCCGATTAAGAAGGCCCGCGTTGAGGAGCGTCGGTCTCTCTTTGTGCGCTCGCTGCCGACCGGTGCCACCGGCGAGTCCCTGACCGAGTTCTTCTCACAGCATTTCCCCGTCAAGCACGCCACCGTCGTTGTCGATCCTAAAACCAAAACCTCCAGAGGCTATGGCTTCGTTACCTTCACCGACCCCGACGATGCAATCCAAGCCAAGGAGAAGCTTAACAACGAGCTCCTCGACGGCCGGCGCTTGAGGTTGGACATCGCAGAGCCTAGGCACCGTGCTGCTACAAAGGCTGGTGTCCCTGTCGAGACCTCCAAGGTCTTCCAGGAGAAGCAGAAGCGCGAGGAGGAGCAGGCTGAGAACCGCAAGGCCCCGAAGCTCATTATCCGGAACCTTCCCTGGAGCATCAAGAGCTCAGAACAGCTGTCCGCACTGTTCAAAGGTTTCGGCAAGGTCAAATTCGCCGACCTTCCCAACAACAAAGGCAAGCTTTCGGGCTTCGGCTTCATCACCCTCCGCGGCCGGAAGAATGCCGAGACTGCCATCGAGAAGCTCAATGGCAAGACCGTCGACGGCAGACCCATTGCCGTCGATTGGGCTGTTGAAAAGAGCGTCTGGGAACAACAACAGGCACCGGAGGCTGAGACGCCCAAGAAAAAGTCGGCCGCAAAGGAGACTTCCAAGGAGAGAAAGTCAGACGACGAACCTAAGCCAAAGAGCAATCCAAAGAAGGCCGCAGATGACTTTGACGAGGATGAGGACATCAGGAATTTCCTCGAAAAGAATATGGAGACGCTTGAGAGTGAGGACGAGGATGAGGATGAGGACGAGGACGAAGATGGAAGCTCAGAAAAGGACGAGGAAGATGAAGATGATGAGGAGGATGACGACGATGAGGACGGGGGTGCCGAGGTTGGCGACGACAAGAAGAAGCACCCCTCGTCAGACAACGCCAGCACATTATTCATTCGTAACGTGCCCTTCACCACCACCGACGAGCAGCTCAAGGAGCATTTTTCGCAGTTCGGCGCCGTCAGGTATGCGCGTGTGGTCATGGACCACGCCACGAAAAGGCCAGCCGGCAAGGGTTTCGTGTGTTTCTTCAATGTGGAGGACGCCGAATCTTGCGCTCGCAATGCGCCACGCTACAGGCCCGCCCCAACGTTGACCAAGCACTCGGTCCTGCAGGACGAGACGGTCGACGCCGAGGGCAAGTACACCATAGAGGGGCGGGTGCTGCAGGTCTCCAAGGCCGTGAGCAAAAACGAGGCCGAGAACTTGACCTCGGCCGCTGCCGCCGCTCGCAACGCCGAGGACAAGGACAAAAGGCGGCTTTTCCTGCTATCCGAGGGCCAGATCCCAGCGAGCTCCCCAGTCTACTCCCTGCTCCCCGCTTCCGAGATCCAGATGAGGGAGGCAAGCGCCAAACAGCGCAAGATGATCGAGAGCAACCCGAGCCTACACCTCAGTCTTACTAGGTTAGCCATCCGCAATATCCCGCGGAACATGACGGCCAAGGACCTAAAGGCTCTAGCCCGAGAGGCTGCCGTCGGCTTCGCTAAAGACGTCAAGGAGGGCAAACGCGCACCGCTGTCCAAAGAGGAGTCCCGGCGGGGTGGTCAGACGGATAAGGACGGAGAGCACAACAGAAAGTTGAAAAAGAAGGGTATCGTCCTGCAGGCCAAGATTGTGTTCGAGAGCAAGGACGGCTCCAAGGTCTCCGAGGTCAAGGACGCGGATGGAGGTGCCAGGAGTCGAGGCTACGGCTTCATAGAGTATTCGTCCCATCGCTGGGCTCTCATGGGTGCGCGCTGGCTCAATGGCCATTCAGTCAACGGCGCCACTGGCAAGAAGGCCATGAGACTGATCGTTGAGTTCGCCATCGAGAACGCCAACGTGGTGGCTCGGCGAAACGCAACTCACGAGAGGTTCAAGGGGCAGGGGCCGCCCACCCAGAGCAAGCCTCAGGCGGCAACGGACAACAAGGCGGCCTCCAAGGATGAACAGGGGAGTCTGGAGGCTGGGGATGGCGGCAAGGTGACGAAATCGGCCGAGAAGAAGCTCGCCATGAGGCAGCAGATTATCGGTCGCAAGAGGATGATGCGGAAAAAGAAGGCAGACATGCGCCGTGGCAAATGAGCTGTATGAACTGTAGCGAGGTTATCGCACGCTGGCGCGCCAATAAAAGGAGGCAGGCTTCAGGGCAGGTACTGGGCGTGATAAGGGTAGGCTTTGCTGGATATTTTGGTGATGGGTTTTCGCGGACGAGCTCTGCCAGCGCTCTGTTGCTATCAAGCCACATGTAGTAATACCAAATGATACCAACGTGGAGACTCTGATTTGCCATTTCGACTGCAATCAACCCCTGAAGAAGGTGGGAGCAAATAAGTCCAAGCGGACACGGGCGGATATTATTATCACGCATGGCAGGGTGGCTTCAAAAAAAAGAGGTCAAAGTGGGATGGCATTGAAAGGAATCCAGGTCGGAGGCCGGCCTGGGAGAGGTCTGATAAAGAAATGCCTTTACGCGCGATTTCTACCCGTCTATCTAGAAGCCTTTCCATCCGTCTACAGCTGACTATCCGGTAAAATCCGGGCTAGATGGAGCCCACCCAATACAAAACGCTACCCAGCCCGAGGTTCACGGCCAGGTGCTGCCCAAAGGCCCATGCCATGCAGTACAGGTACTTTGGCGAGAAGACGGTCCAGACGAACAGGTGCGTGCGCAGCACGGTGCACGCGGCCATGACGAAGGCGGCGCCGGCGGCCGTGAACATGGTGAGGACGGCAGCGTGCCTGCGGAAGACGAGGGCGCCCCCGGCCCTGCGCTTGCGCAGCAGCAGCGTGTTGGCCGCAAAGGTCCAGTAGACGGCGCCGGCCCAGTTGCCCAGGAACGTGAGGACGCCGACGGCGGCGACGTTGAACTCGCCGACGCCGTTGTAGGCGCTCGACAGGTCGACCGACGCGATCGAGTTGGTGCCGCCAAAGGCGAAGAAGGTCGCCGACTGCAGCAGTAGGCACGACGTGCTGAGCTCCTCGAGCGTGAGGTCCTGGGCGCCCAGGAACCGGTAGATGACGTCCAGGACGAGGAACAGGGGCACGTTGGTGGCCCGGGACTGCGTCATGGCCAGCAGCGTGTACAGGCTGTGCAGCGCCTCGGGGCCTGTGTGAAGCAAGCAAAGAATATCAGACGGGCTGCGGATTTGTGCCAGCAGGGTGGGAGTGTGTACGAACCTGATGCCTTCTTTGAGCGGAAGCGCTTGGTTATCATGGAAAATAGGATCAGAACGGTGCATATCCCAAGACCGGCGAAAACGGCACGGGCGCGGCTCAGGAGCGGCGCCCCCGCGATGAGGCCGAGAGCATACTCGGCCAGGCCCGCAACCAGCTCGGGCGAGTCCTCGTACGTAAAGGCCAGCTTGAAGGTGAAGGCGGCCAGGATGAGGCAGGTCGTGCCCGTTATGTTGCCGAAGGCGGGGAGCCCGTCGAACCCGCGGGCCAGGTCGCGGTGGACCCACAGGTACGTGGCGACGACGAGCGTCCAGAGGAGCGTGGGGTTCGTGTGGAGGAAGGTCTTGACGATGTCGGGCTCCCCCGCGAACTTCTGGCCCGTCTGGTTCCAGGCGCGCAGCACCCTGAGTGCCACGAGGCCGACGAAGGTGGCCATGAGATCGCGGGACAAAAGGCCCGAGGCGCTCCTCAGGCGCCTTATGCCGAGGAAGGCCAGCCAGGCGGTCGTGGCCCAGTACCAGAAGTGCTGCTCCTCCTCCACGAAGCTGCTGGCAAACATCATGGCGCCGTAGCATACCCTCATGAGGGTGAGTGGCACGTACGACCGCTTCTCTACGGTGGCCGGTAACCTGGAAATCATGATTGTGACTCCCATAGCGGCGACTGCAAGGAGCTGTCCCAGGTTTATCCTTCCCATGTTGTAGTTGCTGGCCATGCTGCTCATGAGCCCTTGTGCCTTACGAAGCCACTGTTGGAGGTGGTTAGCACATGACGCCGTCAGCGAGACCCAGAGGGGCAAGACGCTGAAGCCTACCATTGTCATCCGAGGTACCCACTCGCTCTCAAAGCGACTCTCGGAGGTCCAGTCGCTAGCAGATTCTGTAAGCCTTTGCCATTCGCAGGCTAGCTTGCCCACTTCAGATTTTGCCAAAGCACACGCTTCGGCCTGCAGCGGTACATTGTAGAGGTGATCCCCAAAAGCTGCATGGACAATGGCCAGTACCTGACGGGCGTTGCGTAGCAAAAGCTGCGTCTTATCGTCCCCTGTTGTTATACACGAGCATGTTAGTCTGCGGGTACCGGCCGAGACTCGCTTGACTGCATCGGGGTTTGAACAACTTACTTTCCGGCCACAAGGGAAGAAAGTCGGGGATGAAGGCGCCGAGATTGTTCCTTGGCACAGGGAACCCAAGAAGCGCGGCAAGGGTCGGGGCCAGGTCAGACTGCTCGACGACATTGTAGTACTGGAACTCGTCCTGATATGGGGCCGGAGCCTCGAAGCCGTGACCGAGGGCTTTGAGCTTGGGGGAGACAAACACAAGGGCGGGCGAGGTCTCTCCTGGCGAAGACGCCCCATGGTTTCCTGCATCATTCATGCCATGGTCGCCACAGACGACCAGTAATGTCGACTGGAGGTGCTCCTGAGACTCCATCGCCTCGTAGATATCTCTAATGATACCGTCCATCTCGCGTTGTTTGGGAATCATGTGTTGACTTTTCAAATGTCAGCGAGGTCCCCGCAACAGAGTTAGCCGTCCAAGGGGTGGACTGTGCCTACCTCCTCGGACCTCCCTTGTGCCCGATATGGTCCAGGCCGAGATAATGCAGAACCATTGTGCTCCAGTCCGAGTTCGCGAGCTCTGGCACGACGTGGCGGGTTACATTGTTGTCGACCTCGGTGAAGTCCTGGATGGGATATCAGCAAACGTCGCGCAGAAATGACCTCAACAAGAAGGCACATACTGCTACAAAAAAGCTGGATGTGCCGTCGGCACGGTCAAAGGTCCCCGGGAATAGCTTCAGCCACGTGTCGTCTCCGTACATGAGCAGCTTTCCCGAGCCCTTTGCCTTCATCTGTGCTAACCAGGTGTCCTGCGACGCCAGAGAGGAGCTCTCATCACCCTCGTCAATGTTGAGAATGACATCCAAGAAGGATGGGATCGAGCCCGTCGTGATAGCCTTAATTCGGGGCATCGTCACAGTGGGCGACGTGGCATGCGCCGTAAACGGCAGCGCGGTGCCATCGCGTATGAGCCTAAGCGACGATGAGTATGTGTGGCCGGAAAGGTGGGAAAGGCGCAGCTTACTTCTGCGTATACTCAAACCCGGAGCCGGCCGTGTATACAAAGTCACTTCTGAGCGCGTCCACCACCATGAACACCAACCGGTCAAAGGGGGCTGCGGGGGGCGGGCCCAGCTCGAGCTTGTCATACTGGGCAAGACCGGGCAGGACGGGCTTGTAGGGGAAAAAGCCCGTTGCAAAAGTCAGCATGGCCATGGGAATAAGTATGTTGGCGCCGACCAGCAGCACAGCAACCAAGAATGCAGCCGCATCGCGGCTCGCCTGCAGCCGGGACATCGATATCGAACCGCGACGCCAAAGGCGCGATTCCGTCGAAAGGGAATACGAAAGCAAAGACTAGCGCAGAGGGAGGTGTTTCTGCGGCAGGCAATACACGTCTCACGCCATCATTAAAGAGAAGAAACGGTAAGCGAGCGATAAGTGGACGCGCCAGTGGTTTGTGTAGGTGCTGGTGAGCGGATGGTCAGGATGCCTCAGTGCTGGGGAGGCTGGCAGAGGCAGCCAGCGCAACATCGCCGAAACCGACCTGGAAGAGCCAAGCGTCCACCCACAGATGGAACATCGGGTAGCCTTGCCGTATTTGACCAGTAGCTCAAACAGCCATTGGACGACAAGGCCCATCATAAAGTGGGCCCAACCTCGAAACCCTGCCCAAGACCTCGAGCGACCCGGCCTCGGGGCAGGGTGCAAGAGAATAGAGTAAAAAAAAAAATTGAACATAAGATATGAGCCAACAATGAAGTGAACCAAACCCCAGCTTGCATCAAGTCGTTAGGCCTTATTTTTTCTTGTTTGGATTACGGAAATTCAGTACAACCGTTCACTTTCTCTTCTTGGAACCGTGTTTGTCCTGATAGGTTTTGAACACAATGGAGGACTTTGTCCTCTTGGACCGCCTCTTCTCGACCTTCCCACTCTGCTTCTTTACGGTTTGAGCACCATCATCAACGTCCATTTCTGAAAGAATGCATATGTTAGAGTTTCAACTCATTCCATGCTATATGCGTAGGGCTTTCAGCGCAGAAGGGGGAAAAAAGGAAAGAAAAAACCTACCTGCGCTTTTGGCATCTCCATCTACCGTCTCAATCTTGTCCGTGTCCTCGGTTTCTGCATGGTATGAGTGTGAGTGAAGATATTCACCAAATATCTGGAACTTGTTAAGACCTTTATATCCGTACTTACCGACAGCGACCTCAGAGCTGACATCCTCCATCTTAGACTCCTTCGGCTGCGCAGCCAATTCCATCAACTTGGCCGAAAGTCGCTCGGTCCTCGCCGCCTCGACCGGGCCAAAGACATTGCGCTTCAGCCTCTGGTTGTTGTTCTTACGACTACTTGCTCGCTGGGATTTCGCCATGATTGCTGGAAGATCCGAATGAAAAGAGGTAGTGCAAGAGTGGGATAGCACTTGACGATGTGATGGAGGGCGGGTGCGGCGATTGACGCTAGGAAGGTTTAAAAGCCGCTGAGAAATTTGGTGGAATTGTGAAGGAGCGGGCGGCGGGTGGGATGATAAGTGAGTGCAGCCGATGAGAAGGCGGCTTTGGATACAAGTTACGATAAGATAAGGAGGACGGGGCCGGAATGGGAAATGGAATGGGAGCGCCTAATGCTTACGATGGAGGACAATGGCTTCAGAAGGGTATCCGAAAGGATGACGACGGGAAGCAGAAAAAAAGAAAGAAAGAAAAAGCACCGCGCAACGCGCCCCCCGCGGCGGGGACCACCTCTGGGCACCCTGACCGATTGGCTGGTTCTAATAGGTGTGTGATCTGCCTGTCGCCCCACTGGTGGGAAGGCAGGACCAGGAAGGCGATTCTGCCCGAGGAACTCGGACAGCAGCCTTTCAAGGCTTCACATCAACGACGTAGAGGGCGGCCAGGCGAGGAGCAACGACGCTCAATAATATACGCGCCAGCACAACAGGAAGGAGTCGACGGCTCTTTGGTGAATTTGAGCGGCCACTGCGCTCGATCCGGACTGCCTCGTAAGTGTGATGCAACGCCCGGAATCCGGGCAGGCTCTGGGATGTGCCAGATCCTCTTTGTGACTGCAGGCAAGGAGCCGCGCTGATGATTGAACGCTTCGGCGCAGGCAGCCGCAGATGAAGGTTGCTATCGCACATGCCGGGCATTGCTCTACGTACCCATCTACCTAGATATATCTATTCCCTCTCCAAAGCACGGCGCGCACAACTCGACGCCCGGCAATTCGACGCTACCGCCAAACGACGCCGATATCCACAACTCGCGACGCGCAGAAGGAAAGTGCCGAAGCTGTCGAGCGAGCGCGGCCCGACCGTCCGGCATACCTACCTCTCGACGCGCTCTCCATCCGCCTAGGTAACCAGCTCACTGGATATCTTAAGCTATCGTCGCACACCTCGGTGGTCTGCGCGTGTGTTTACTGGGCTTGTTTGTAGCACGTAGCTCCGCCATCGTCCGAGGTTGAACTCGGGTGTCGCATCTCTTGCGCCGTCGAATCCGGACACGATAGCCTACACGTTCCCACATACAACTACCTGCCACCTGCCCAAGCCTCCTTACAGCTTCGGACCCTACATACCTTTAGCCTCGGCGCTCCTCTACCTACTATTGCTTGAGACCCACCTCGCGCCTGCGCCCCGGACCGCTTCACACCTCACGTCGTCCCGAAAGCTTCTGATTGCTCGGCTGTGTGCACGTTTGGACGGCTGGGCGACTGGTCTTTGCGCGCGGGTGGTCGGGTGGTTCACTGGCCACTGCCGGGTGGTGCCTAGGGCGGAAGACACCGCACCCGACCGGAGTCTCTCCTCAGGTCCAAAATCAAGCCGCCCGCCAGAGATGACCTCAACAGGCTACGCTCCGGCCAGGGCTGACATCCAGGCTCTTGTGACCCTGGTGAACAGCAATGCGCTCTTAAACCGTCAGCTGGCGAGTATCTGCCAGCTCAACGGCCTGCGCGCCTCGGGTGTGAAAGCCGACCTGCAGCGGCGTATAGTGTCACGTGAGTCTCGTTGATATTTTTTTTTTTCTTCTTCACTTCCTTCCTTGCCTTCTTGGTCTCCGTGGGGTTTTGCCGGCAACGGGGGAGAACGAGAAAGAACACGGGAAGGAAGAGTATTTAGTCGAGAAGGCTGCCTCGCTCCTTCCGTTTCCGCAAAGTTGCATATCCGCCAAACAGCCCCCCACCCGGTCCCGCGTCTGCATATACTTTCTGTGCCATCACCGTGCACTCACTCTCTCTGCAACCCTGGACACCATCCTGACGCCGTTTCGTCGCCGCAGTCATACAGGATTCCGCCACAGATCAGCTCAGCTTCGGCCAGGTCCGCGCCAGCATAGAACAAGTCCGCAATAATAGCCAGAACGGGAAGAGTTATTCGGGGAATCAGCTACAGCATGCGGCCTCACACGCCGCGCCACCCCAGCCTTCACATCAGCAGCAGCACCCCGTCCATCTGAACAGCTCTGGCTCTTCGGCCTCGCCCCGAAGCTCCATGCCCGTGTACGCTCAGGCCCGAGGCTACCCTGCCTCGACAACTCCGGGAGCGTCGTACACTGCAGTGACCCAGAACGACAGGTCCACGCTCCCGATGCCGCAGTCCATCAATAGCTGTACGGGCCAGTCTCTCCCCCTCCGCTTTCTGCATGTCCTAACTGAAGCAGTGTTTTCCTTCAAGCCAAGCCCGTTTTACGAGCCAATCAGCCTCTTGACTGATATCAAGACATGTGATCGTGAGTTTCCCTTGTCAAATACGATATTCGCATTGGGCGAGCTTATATGCTGACGCGGTAGCTACGGCGTTTCTGTCTGAAAGCGGCGATTATGACGAACCGTAGGACGGTTACCATCACTATCGCGGCACATGAGTTGCTGAGGCATCTCACGGATCCTTCCGTCAAGATCATGGCCCTCTGCGCTTTGGGCAACACTGGTGTTCAGGAGATAGCATTTCCTCACCAGTCGGAGCTCAAGGTCAACGGCGCAGACGTCAAGGCAAACCTGCGCGGGCTCAAGAACAAGCCTGGGTCGACGAGGCCTGTCGACATCACCAGCTTGCTCCGCCACAAGCCCTCGAGCTACGTCAACAACATCGAGTTTGCGTACGCCTTGACCAACAAGGTAAGTTGCTCCCGCCGATTTTCTGAAGCCATCCCGTCCACCGAAGCCGCGGCCCCCTGATCCTTCCTTAGCTCCCCGATGCACACGTACGTTTGCTAATCAGGCTGTTTTACATCTTAGAAATTCTACCTTGGCATCTACGCTTGCAAGTCGTACTCTGTTGATAGTCTTGTTGGCCGCCTTCGGACCGGCAAAAAGATTTCGAGGCAGTCGGTGGTAAACGAAAGTATGTCCTCCTCGCGTCAAGCTTCATTTCTTTTTTTTTTTTTTTTTTTTTTGACTGGGAAGACTGCTAACCTCCTGTCATCTATTCTAGTCACTCGGAAGGCAAGAGATACCGAGATCGTAACAACGTCTCAAGTCATGTCCATGAAATGCCCCCTCTCATGTATGCGACTTCAACTTCCTGTGAGATCCGAGGCATGCAAACACATCCAATGTTTCGATGCCACCTCATATTTGCAGCTCCAGGAGCAGGGCCCGCAATGGCTGTGTCCCATCTGCAATCAGTCAGCTCCGTTCGAGAGGCTGGCAGTCGATGAGTAGGTAGCCCTCTATACGAAGGGGCTCTCGGCTTGGCCTCACTCGGTTATTTTTCGTTTGCTAATTTGCCGATAGCTATGCAAAGGAGATTCTGGAACAGACGGCAAAGTCGGTCGAGCAGGTGAAGATCGAGCCTGACGGCGAGTGGCGCCTGGCGGGGGCTGAAGCTGAGGAGATCAAGGACGAAGAACCTGAGAACAGCTTCAATCTCGACGACGACGAGGTCGTAATATCCGACATCAGCTACTTCGGCGGCCGCAGCACAGCAACGCCAGCCCGGTCACACCAGATGCCGAGCACCCCCAACACAAACATGGGAGTGTCTCGAGAGGGCTCATCGATGCCGCGGTCTGCGCAGTCTGCCGGAACCAAGCGCCCTGCGCCCGACGTTATCGACCTGACTGGGTCGGACGACGACGAACCCTCAGCACCTCCGCCCAAGCGACAAAATACCGGCGCCAACGGCTACTACTAATGGCCTTTGGTGGTTGGTTGAGGTCTGATCGTAGGGGTTTTTTTTATTTGGATGTACAGTAACGCTGTCGCAGGGGGCGTCTTGCCATGCCATGCGCTGCAATTAACGGCAGAAGCCCAAGCGACAGCACCCAGAAGAAAGCTGGGCTCGGAGAAGGAGGTGCAGATTTCACGCCGACGGCGGTATTCTTTCGCGAGCAGGGACCCTCTCGTGTTTTACAAAGCATTGCAGATCTGGTTTTCTTTGGGAGCCTGGCGAGGAGTTTTGGTTTTGCGTCATGTCTTTTTGTTTTATAATCTCTCCACAGAGTCTTTGCTAGGGAGCTCTTTTGACAGGACTTGATAGCTCCTGGTCAAAGGTCACCCCGGTGGAATGCCCCAAGCAATCTAGACGGGCATGTCGTTGCCGGATTCCTGGGTGTTGGGGGGTCTCCAATCGGCTCATGGATAAAAAAAAAGGCCTTTTCTCGTAGATTACGTTGGTAGAGGTAGGTAGGCAAGCAGCCAGTCCAGGTGCCGAACGCGGTGTAAGAAATGATTTTATGACTTTTTTTTTCAAGCTCGACTTCTTCTGAGGTCCTGGTTGTGATGGGCTGGAGTGGACCCACATATGCAGGATTACCACTGGGCAAACGCATCCAAAGTCGGCCACAGCACCACAGCCCGTCACCCATCCATCATTGGAGCAAGCACAGGGACCACTGACCTACACAAACACACCACAGCACACCACAGCGCAGCCAGTGCAAAATCACTAGAAAGCCCGTTTCCATCACAAACCTCTCCATCGCCCCGAGAGCCGAGCCGGGCACGTCGCGCAGATTTGGCTGCATTGGATTTTGGGAAGCAAACGAGAAGGGACAGACAGGTAGCCTTGCCGGCTCGCACACCCCGCACACACCCGACGCACGCCGCCAGACCCGCGCCAAGCTGCGCCGCACACCGAGGGGGGAGAGCCACCGAGGACCAGTCTCACCCCGGCATATAGACTTTGCGAGGGGGAAAGCGCATACGAGGGCCGTGTGCGCGACGCCGAACCATCTGGGATAACGAGGGGGGCAAGCTTGTCGTAGGGGAAGGGAGATACAAACCGACCGAACCGAACCGAACCGAAACGCCGCGCAGGGAGAGAGAGAGAGGAGGGAGGGGGCGCAACACACAGACAAGACAGCAGCCATGTCGTTCGAGACGGTGATGCCGCCGTACAACGCGTCGGACCCGACGGCCATGTTCTTCAGCTCGTCGTGCCTCGACTTCCTGCTCATCGAGCTCGTGCCCATGGCGTACCGCGTCGCCAACGAGGTCGACGCCGCCGCAAACGCCGCCGCGGCAGCGGTAACAGCCACAGCACAGACGCCTTCGTCCGCAACGGCAGCAGCAGCAGCAGCAGGTGCGCCGCCGCCGACAGAAGCGCTATCCACAGCGCCTAGGCTAGGCGCAGGCGCGGCGGCGGCGGGCGCGCGGCGGGGCACCATGGACGAGGAAGAGGAGCGCGACGCCGTCTCGTACCGGCTGGAGATGCAGGGCTACCGTGTTGGGCAGGGCCTGGTGGAGAGGTGAGGAGCGCTCTCCCCTACACACACACACACACACACACAACACACAACCACCCCCGCCCGCTTGGCAATGAGCATGATGGCAAGCTCGTTTGGCTGACGATCCGCGCGCCCCCTTCCTTCCTCCCTCCCTCTTTCCTAGGTTCTCCAAAGACCGACCGCGCTTCAACGACACGCTCGACGTCATAAAGTTCCTCTGTAAGGACCTGTGGACGCTGGTGTTCAGGAAGCAGGTGGACAATCTCAAGACCAACCACAGGGTATGTCCGTCCACACGCTGGGGAGGGCTATGCGCTCCGTAACGGTCCGAGATGATAAAAAGGGGGACGGCATTCGTTCCGGGGTAGAGCCGGCGTGCTAACATACTGCGTTTCTCGCACGGTACAGGGCGTCTACGTCCTGACTGACAACTCGTTCCGGCCGTTTGCGAGGATGAGCGCCGAAGCCGGTGGGCAGGCCGTGCTGAGGGCAGAACCGGTATGTCTCTCCACCACCCCCATACCCATACGGTGGACACTCGCGCAGCCAGCTGTTCACCAATCGCCCCTGCTGACTGCGGACAACAAAAAAGTTCCTATGGTTCCCCTGCGGTGTCGTCCGCGGCGCCCTCGCCGCCATGGGGATCACGGCAACCGTGCATGCCGAGACCACGGAACTTCCGGGAGCCGTCTTCCAGATCAAGACCGTTTCCGCCAAGGCATGAGCCGGCTCGGCGTTTACCACACCAGCCTCGTGACTCTACCCATAATCCCGTTCAACTGCAAACCATAAAGTTTGCACATGTCCTCGTTCGTGTTGTGATGGTACTTTTATGTTGCCTATCTGCCCAATCTATGCCTTGGGTCCCATCGACGAACGACTACCTCGCGTCATGCACGCGCATTCTTGACAACGGGGAGACCCCACACACATAATTGTGGGAAACTCAGCATATAGGTTAGACTTTTTGTTATCGGGGGCGTCAAGGAGATACCACATTCATGGATAGCGAGCGAGACCCGACACCATCAACCTTGGGCGATTGTCCCCCTTCTCACAGCCTAGGAAATCAAAAGATACCGAATCAGTATAACAACGCCCCATTGATATTCTGTTGTTCTATTCCATTTTCTTCCATATCCCTATCCCTGAAAGTTTGTTGCGTGGGCAAGTTGTTGGGGGGAAAAAATGATGGCAGCGTTTTGTAGGTGAAAAAGCAGGAGCAGGCCCCGAGTTTTCCTGGTCCAGGAGCGGCGGTCGGGCGGAACAAGCAGTATGGATTCTAGTGAAAGCCAGGGGGAGGAAGGGGTCGTTTACTTTTGCGCGGGAGGCGGGGGGCTGGTGGCGAACTGGACACCCTTCTCGATGTTGCCCTTGAGGCCCTTGATGGCGGCCTCGAGCAGGGTCTTCTCCTTGTCGGTCAGGCCCTCGAGGGGGTCAATGGCCTTCTCGGCTCCGTTGGGCTGTGAGGAAAGGTGAGCGTCAGCACGGCTTCTATCGACGCCAGGGAGGCTTATATCTTGTCGGGGAGTATCCTACACCGAGCTCGATGGGGACCGAAAAGAAGTCGGTGCCCGTCTTCTTGGCAATGGCCTCGCCACCGGGGACACCCGGAAGGTAGACGTAGCTGGGCTCCACCAGGCCCTTGGCGCCCTTGGTGGCCCGCAGAAGCTTCTCGGCAAATCTACAATTCTTGTCAGAGTCGGGCCGGCAAGAAAAACAAGATGAAAAGCTACACGTCAGAAGGGGGCACTTACCGGAAGCCAGCGTAGGCCATGCTCAAGGTGGCGGAGCCGAGGCCGTCCTTGGCCTTGACGACCTCGTCGCCGCCGAACTGGACGCGGTTGACGAGGGCGTCGTACTTGTCGTCGGGGATGGTGACGGCGGGCTTGACCTGGCTGAAGAGGGGCACGATGGTCTCGCCCGAGTGGCCGCCAATGACGGGGACCGTCAGCTCCTGGGGGTTGGACTTGCCGGCGATCTCGGCGACGAAGGTCTCGGCGCGGACGATGTCGAGCGTGGTGACGCCGAAGAGGCGCTGGGGGTTGAAGACGCCCTTGGCCTTGAGCACCTCGGCCGAGATGGGCACCGTCGAGTTGACGGGGTTGGAGATGACGAGGATGAAGGCCTTGGGGGCCACCTCGGCGGCGATCTCGATCAGGCCCTTGACGATGCCGGCGTTGATGTTGAAGAGGTCGTCACGGGTCATTCCGGGCTTGCCTAGACGCGACGGTGGGCGCAGGTCAATCCTGACTGCTCCTGCTCCTCCTTGCGCTTGTGGTTTTGCTATGGAAGAGGTTTCAACTCACGGGGAATGCCGGCCGGGATCACGATGATGTCGGCATCCTTGAGAGCCGTCTTGCCGCCATCATCCTTGGGGAGGTAGCCGCTCACTGACTATTTCCCCGTTGTCGCTGTCAGTCCGGAACATGGAACAGAGACGGTACGATAAAGAGCTGGAGCACATACTGCGTTGGAGGAGATGTGCGAAAGGTCGGCGGCGACACCGGGGGTGTTGACCACATCGTACAGGACAAGCTCGTCGACCAGCGGGGAGAGCTTGAGGAGCAGCGAGAGGGGCTAGACAGCGTATGCGATTCCGCACATGTGAGTCTTGCACTTGATCGAGGACGCAGAGGGGAGTTGGTTGGGAGGTCTAACCTGGCCAATACCACCCGAAGCGCCGGCAACAACTAAAGGCCGCAAAAGATTTATGCGTTAGGACTGTACATGTTCCATGGCTTCGTTTGTTTAATCTTTCTCTTGGGCTGCGTACCGGCCTTGACCATATTGTCAGAGGGTGGAATGGATCCGGATCCGAGGCAAAAGGTGCGGGGGAGGGGCAGGAAGGAGCTTCTGCTGCTTTGCGTCAGTATTTCCCCGAGTCTAAAAGCACGGGCGATGCAGTCAACCTCGTCAATGCGGCGAAGCAGGAGAGAGATGACAGGCGGGCGTCGAAGACAGACCTTTCTCGTAACTATCCAATGCCACAAAAAGAATTGGCTCTATCAATGCCGGTAGGATGGAAAGCGCAAAGATGAGGTTGGGGAATGGATGAGCTTGCTGTCTCTCTGGCCGCGACGGGATCGGCTCATGTCTGAGCTGGGAGGGTACCAATGGAGCTTTAAAAGTGGATTGGCGGAGGGGTCAAGAACCTGGTAGCTCGGTTTTACCCAGTAGACCTCTAGTTCCTTTGGTGCATTTGTAACCTCATAGGTGTGACATTTGACATGGGAGGAGAGCAGGCTTGGATGGCCGAGGAAGACGTCGGCCATTGTCGGAACAGAGGAACCAAACAAACCCACCACGCCTCACATGCCGTCTACCGTTAGATTCCCAGAAGAATAGGCCCTTCCATATCCATTGCTCGGCTCCCGCATCTGATTCCGGTTTCCCGCCAGATCTGGGTGGCGCACGGAAGCTGCCATGGCATATGCAATCCGGACCCAGCCTTGCGGACTACCTGGACATAATGTACATGCCATACGCACATTGGGCAGATTTCCCTACCCAGATGTACTGCCTGTATGAGCTACCCACCTACCTAGATACTTAGGTACCTACTGCCCTCCTGACCTACCTGCCTACTCGGGCAGTGAGGCGCCCGTGTTTGTTCCTCCAGTGATATCCTGTAGGCGGGGTTGGAACGTCCAGATTCCCATGTGGCTACCCCACGCTAAATCCCGGCCCTCGGCCTCCGCACATTGGACACACTTATTTTGAGCCTCGCCTTTAATAGTACGTAGACATTCTGAATAGTGGTGTGCAATGTGGTCATGTCGATGAGTAGATAGATAGGACAGGAATCGCAAAGTCTCATAAATCACCTGTCACAGCGGCCCGGATAGTAGCCCCTGTCATATATGGCATATCTGGCGTGAATTTTTTTTCTTCTTTTGTTCAATCATAGGCCACATCTAGGTAGGCACATCCGAGCTTTTCAAGGCGGAACCAGCCTTGGTTCGAGATCCCATGCCCCTCAGACGGGCTGATATCATGTGATTTCAAGCCGACGGGACGACTATATCGATCGACGTCCCCAGCCCAGTTAAATCACTTCTTTCCCATCATAACGCCCCCAGCGGTCCTTCGGGTCTTTCGAGGGAACCACTAACTCATATCTCGGCCCCAAACGTCATCAACCCTTAACGACAAATTTACTCGGCAGCCTTCTTCGCCGCGTTTCCACGCAGCTTCTTCTCCGGCTCAGCCTTGGGGGTCCTCTGAGATTTGCGGATGGCGCTGGCACGGGCGACGGCGGCCTGGCGCAGGTCGGGGCGGTAGCCGCTCTTGGCGGTCCTGTTGGCGACAGCCTTGTAGGTGCTGTGTGGGTGAAAGAGGGCGTCATGTCAGCTCTTTGCATTCCGCACACCTCGGGACAAAAAAAAAGAGGCACGACATTGCCTCTTATCGACGTCCGCATGGCTTCCTCCTCCGTCGCATGCTTACCTCCTGGCGTTCTTGTTACCGCTGTGGGCGACGCTGGAGAGCTGGCTGGCGGGCTTGTTGGCCGCGTCGGCCTTCTTGGAGGTGACAACGACAGCACCCTTCTCACCAGCCTGGACACCGATGGCCTGCGCGTGTAAATATTGGTTGGTCAGTGGCTGGTGGCTCATGTCGCCAGATTGTCGGCCATCGGGAGTCGAGTCGCATTGGCGTTACTAGTAGAGGCGGCAGGTGTATATGTATGTACCTTGTTGTTGACGAAGCCGGCGTGCTATTTGTTTTTGACGTTGTTAGTTCCCCGCCCGACGTTTGGAATAGCATCCCCCCACGAGTAGAGCAAGAACGGCTCACCTTGCGCGAGTGCTTGTTAACCAGGTTCATGGGGTCGCGGGAGAACTGGATGCCGCCGCCAGTCTTGCGCTTCTCAAGGAAGGCATTCTGGCTGCCTGTAACGTGGGCCGCACACAAAATCAGTCCCCAAATTCCCACCTCCTTCCGCCTCGTGGCGGGGGAGCTGCGGCGCTTTGGCTGGCAAAAAACTCACGGACAACCTCCCAGATCAGATCGGCGGAAACGTTGGACATGACGAGAACTGCGAGAGAATGGGCGTAAAGTGCTGGACTTGGAGTCGATATCGTGCTGTTTTTTGGCCAAGGTATTCGTCTTTGGACTTTTGCTGGTGATGCTTGTGAATACTAGCCCTCAAAACTGTGGGCTCGCCAAAATGCCGCTTTCGGGCTAGTCTTGTGGATACGCGGACGGTGGGGGTGGGGACGAGAAGGGTTACGAAGCAATGGAGTCGAGGTGTGGCGGCTTGAAATGAAGAGTGGCCAGTGCGCGACTGCTGGGCTGGGGCTGAGGCTCCCTTTACAGCCGTTTGCTCCGTTAAGTTGGCTGTGCGCTGTCATCACTGCGCATTGCCTAGCACCCAGCTGAGCCGAACGGATATTACTGTTTGACCCCTAGGTTTCTACGAAACCACCCACCCCATTCCTCTAGATTACTCGAGCCGCAGACAAAGTGATTTCACAGAGCGTAAACCATCGCCTTTTCTCAATCTCCATGACTGCCACCTAGAAGTCGTCATCCACTGCAGGGAAACCCCAAACCCCTCACGCCGTGGTATCCCGCGCGTTATCGTCAACCCCTATCGCGCAAACACTGCTAGAATCCCTGTTGCATTCGTCATCAGACCCCAGGTCGCCCGGAAATAGCATCTCCAGCTGCCTGATGCGACAAGGCCCAGCCCTGAGGAGGACAGCATCAAGCCAGCCTGTTTGCCAGTCCTCGCAGTCGGGCAGGTAGCAAACTTCTGCCGTCAGCCTCTCCTTCCTGTCTATTTTTTTTTTCCTTTTGAAATTTCAACCAAACCGTTCGCAAACCATTCCCGACCCATCCGAAGCCTCGCCCACCGTCGCCCACCATGGCCTACCTCCTCTACAGCGTCGCCCTCCTCGTCATGATCGTGGGGACGGCCCTCTACATGACGCGCGCGCGGTGGCAGCACCACCTCGACGAGCTGCCGATCCCCGGCCGCGACTTCATCTACGCCCGCCTGCCGGGGTCGTCCTTTGCCGACGACGCCGAGGCCGGCCTCAGCTCGGCCAACTTCGACCTCGGCGCCAACATCGAGGGCGGCGACTCGCGCGCGGGGCTGGACGACGCCGCAAAGGCCGAGATCCTGCGCATCATGAAGAAGCGCCGCCTCCGCTTCGACGACGCCCGCCGCGTATACCTCGAGGACCGCTTCCGCGCCAACGGCATCGGTCCCGACGGCAGGCCCAAGGACCCCAAGTTTGTCAGCTTCTCGTAGGCCCCCCCGTTCTCGAGCCTGGGGTCCGTGCTCGAATGAGAGCGGCGACTATATCTGGGGCCGCAGAAGATGGGGAGGAAGATACGACCCTTGGCTGTAAGCCGCCACGCGGCGCAAGCTGATTCAATATCGACACAACGACTTCAACCCACCAAGACTCTCAAGCAGAGTTGAATCATCTCCTATATATCGAAACTCTGCCTATGCGCTATCACCAAGCACCACCACTTTCCTTTGTTCATTTGAGATTCTTTGCGTCCTTTTCTCGTCGTCGTTTTCATGGGGCTTTCCCTGGAATAGGGTCTCTGGCGTTTCTTGGTTTGGTATCCCTTTTCTTGTTTTAGTCAAATGGTTACACCCGTTCTCGGTGGGAGAGATATGATTAAAGTCGGTGCGCCGAATAGGGCGGACTGTTGAGAGGGCGGTCACGTTTATATGGGTTGGACATTTCTCGCCCTCGAATTCCTAGGCTTATACCCATGTATCTTGGTGTCTAGGTACATACCTGAGCGACAGCCTTGTCGCATCTCCATTTTCCTACGCGTCTTTTGCTTCAGAATCTGTAATACTAGGTCCCAGTCCAATTGTTCGTCGACTCGTTGCGCTGTCACTGCACATGTGCCTCAGCGCAAAGTCTTGGTGTCAGTTTTCATTGCCCTGCCTTTCCTCTTGTTGACATCATTACGGTATTATAATATACGAACAGTACTGGGTGCAAAAGGCCCAAAGGGCCAAAGTGCCCGTCAACTGTGCTGTCCTCGACAAAGTCCCTGATCCGGTCATATGTATATACAGATAATAGAAAAAACAAGCCGTATACAAAGTGTATGATTGAGCTGTCGTTGCTCTCTGCTCGGTCCACCTTTTTGTTCTGTAACAATAGCGGCCGAGTCGGGACATTGAAAACATCAGGGATTCACCAGACGCGGCAAGCGTTTCGGACGCGCCGCCGCCGCCCTCACTGCGTCTTCTTGTCGGCGGGGTCGTAGGTGCGGTCGTCCTCGCCCTCGACGACCTTGACCATGCGCTCCATCTCGGCCTTTTGCTTCTCCCACTGGGCGTCCGACGTCTTGGTGGCCTTGTCGAACAGCTCCGGGTCCGGGCGGCGGTAGCTGCCGCCGATGCGGTCCCAGAGGGTGGTGTACTGGCCGTAGTTGTAGTTGAAGGCGAAGTGGTGGACGGCGTGGCAGGCGGCGCCGTTGATGACGGCGTTGTCGGCGTAGTACTCGCCGTCGTGGATCAGGATGGTCCAGAAGTTGATAAAGACGAAGAGGAGCACGTAGGCCACCTTCTGGAGCGGGAAGATGAAGGCGAAGAGGTGGTAGGGGACGCCCTGGGCGTAGCCGTCGAGCGGGTGGAAGGCGTGCGAGGCAAAAGGGGTCGGCATGATCCACTTGTGGTGCGGCTTGTGCAGCCACTTGTAGACGTAAGGGTGGTGCAGCCCCCGGTGGATCCAGTAGATGCAGAAGTCGGTGAAGGCGAGGAAGAGCGGCACCTGGGCAAAGTTGTACCAGTACCCGGGCCCCTCCTCGGTCGCGTCGTAGAGTTTGCTGTACCCGCGCACCTCGGCCAACGCGAACGGAACCGTGAGGATGGACATGACGGGGAAGGCCTGGTTCGCCTGCACCATCTCGAGCCAGATCTGGTTCTTGAGGAACTTGGGGTGCGACATGTTTGCCTTATCGTAGACGAGGAAGAAGGAGAGCGACGCGAAGACATAGTAGATGAGGAGACCAAAGAGCCTGTTTTGCGTACACAAGGAGAGGTTTGGTTAGTTGGACGCGCAAGGTGACATGGAGGGGAGCGACGCGCTGGCGCAAGGGGGGGGGACCGGTACTGACCATATAATCAGGAACAGGGAGAAGCCCTGGCGGTAGAGGTTATCCCTAGGCAAGGAGCTCTGGTAGGCGGCCTGCGACGGCTGCAGGGAGAAGGCAGAGGTCGAGGGCTTGTATTCCCAGCCATTGCCGATGGTGGTGCCGTTGGACAGGCCGAGGCCGAGGGGAGCTGGAGGCGCCGGGAGGGCCCAGGCATAGAGGTAGTCCCATAAGAACGTGTCGGTAACCTCCAAAACAATATCCATGTTGGGCGATTTGGCGGGCGGGCTCCCAGCAGCGGATGCAGAGGAAGAACGGAGGAACCCAAAACGATTGGGGAAACAACAAGCTTGAAAGCTTGCCGGGAAGGACAAAACGGGATGACCAAAAAACCAAGAGCGGCCCTTTTAGGGGGTGGGTTCCGTTCCCTTGTAGTTTTTTGTTGTTGTGTTTTCAATCGGGTCGCAGCTGGACCCCGACTCCGGTCTGCCCAGCAATTAAATTTCTCTGGCCCAATGGCAAAATTTCGGGGGAGATCTGGGATGGCTGGGCTGGGATTCCAATCTGATAAAAAAGACGGATGGGGTAAAGGGGCGATGAGGGTGGTTGCAGACCCCTGCCTGGCAGGCGGACAGGCGGACAAGACGACCTCGGGAGCGGCGCGCGCGGAAACGAAAGCGCAGATGAAAAGAACACAGGACGTGCTGTTGAGCCGACAATGGAGGGCTGCTGCTGCCCACAATACGGATCCAGGGGGAAGGGTCAGGTTTGGTTTTTATAACCAAGGACGGGCGGTGAAGGATACAAGCATTCGAGGACAGCCCGTCGCCCAGGACGGAATTGATTCGTGTCATTGCCATGGTGTTCCCCAAGCCCGATGTCGCCGCCTTGTTCCCGACATCCCCCGCCGCCCTCGCGCGTTCGGAAGCCGACAAAAGGCGTTGAAATGTAGAGCGCAATTTCACCACAAGGCCATGACGGGCGTCCCAGAGACCGTCGATGGCACTGTTTCTCTGGATTGTCGTGCAACGTGCAGCGGTGCCTGGCCCTGGGATTGCGCCACTGAGGGGCGGCGCGGTGGCCGGCGCGCGCTCCCATTGGCCCGCCCGCCTTTGCTGCTCGCAGTAGCGCTCTCGGAAGCCGTCGAAGCGAGTGGTCTGCTTTTCCACCCCTTTTTTTTTTTTTTTTGCGTCGTCGCGCGCTGTTGGCTGGCCGTCCGACCCGCAGTAATACCATGCCATTTGACGCCCGCACGCCGCGGCTGTCAACTTCCTGTGTTGCCGTCACACGGGAGCCGCCGCGTCCCTGTCTGAGCGCCGACCTGCGCCGCTCCGCCGCCGCGGTTCGGGATTCCGAATCGGCCGGCGAGGCCAGCGTGGCTAGCGCGTCTGTCGCCTGCCGTCGCCGCCGAGTCCGACGAGGGTGTTGTCGAGGCAAAAACGCAGCCTTCACGAGAAGTTTTAAAGGCCAAATAAAAGAGCAGGAGCACCAACAGCCCGGTGCTGCAACGGCCATTGGCTCGGAACGCATGACAGCTGCAGGCTGCAAGCTGCTCTTCCATGCCTCGCCAACAACGGAAGGCGAGACATGCGTGGCGGAAACTCAAAGCTTTTGATCTAGCCTTGGGGAGTTAGAATCCCCATGTCGACGGCGTTTGAGAAGTCACCAGGACACGGCTCGCGATTTTGTCTGGTTCTTTTCGTTGGAGCGTTTCGGTCAACACTTTGACAGGCTGCGGATCATGAACAAGCCAATATATCAGTACGGCGCGAAGCCTGTTTGCAGCGGGGTCTGTGTCTCCCGCTGCTGTCCTATGACAAGCACATCTAAATCTACAGCGTCCTATGCGTTATGGTCCCACGATACCGTGTTGTCCCTGCCCCATTTCCTGATGTCCTCAAAGTTCCTGCACGTGTGCTTGGTGCTGAAGTCGGGCCACCAATCGTCGTCGGCGAGGCCGTACTCGGGGAACAGCCGGAAGGTGAAGATGCCGATGTCGCTCTGGCACATCAGGTTCAGGCGCAGCGCCTCGATGCAGTGGTCTGTCGTGGTTGCCATGTCCCATTGGTTAGAATACGGACGGACACTCAGGTCGAACAGGACGGCAGAAGCAGAACGAAGCAAGGCAACGCAAAGGAACTCACCAAGATGGCCGTGGAGAGCCTTTCCGGAAGCATCACCAACGTCGCCGTGGAGATCCTTGTAGTAGTTCTTGTAAAGGCCCTGCCTCAGCAGGTTGAGACAGTGGAGCTGGTGGAAAACCTCCACGCCAACCCTGTAGCCCTCCTTGCCTGTCTTGGGGTCTTTCACCTTGAGGGAGTTGAGCGGCGACCCCATACGCAGAGCCTCCTCTTCAGAGATCATCTGGTCTCCAACTGCAGCAAACCCGAATAAAGAAAGTCAGTCAGAGCCTGCGAGTGGAAGGGGCGAGACCAAATGACGGTTGCGTTTCTTACCATCGTTGGCAATGTAGTCCCATGCCTTGTCGACCTCCTCGCCGTAGCCTACGTACGGGCTGTCGACCACGGGCGTGAGGTTGAACTTGACCGTCTCGTACCTGACCGCGGGCGCGGCGGGTGCTGCAAGAGTTGTGTCAGCGAAACTTCGGTACAAGCCTCAGGCATCAGGGAAAACGGCATGACTAGACGGTGGGGCTTGTATGCGCAAAGATGGTGATGCCAATGTCGTGCACACTTACACCAAGATGAGTACTTCTTTGTAAATGTCAGGTCGTCAACCTTGGCGCCCCTTGAGCATAGGGACAATGTGAGCATTGTGAGGGACGCTGAGAGCAGAACGGCATGGGCAATCCAGGTCCAGTGCGTACGCCCACGCTCTATCACTTCGGACAAAACCCCTCGCACTCTCCTTGTCCTGACGCCCTCTTTATCCCCGGTGAGGCTACCCTCCTCGTCATGAGGGACTGACTGGTAAAGGTTCGACATCTTGGGGGGATAGCCGTGCATGATGGGAAGATATTGAGCAAAAAGAAACAGTAAAAAGGTGACGCCGAGCAAATGTTTCAAAATTAATAAAGATTGTAGTCGATGGCGCGCCTGGCGCGAGGAAGAAGGCAAAGAGAATATGGGTGAAAGCAGAGATGTCTTGGCAGGATGAGAGTATCAACAAGCAAAACGAAAAGAGGGCCAACCGGAGCGCGAGACTGGAAAGAAGGATAAAGACCGGGCGGGTTTCAAACAGAAAGGCGGACGATCTTGGTCAGCAACGCCTCCGTCCTGCAATGCAACCGTTATCTCGCACCCCTAAGCGATATGGCAAGACGGGATCAGCAAAGATGAGAGCGCATGTAACCCAGGGGAGAGGGAAAGGATGGTGCAGGTAGGAGGAGGCGAGAGGCAAGAAAATGTGGAAAGGGGGAGGCGAGGCCAACCAAGCGACTAGCACCGAGGGCAAGACGAGGCGAGGGCGGATGTCGAGAGATGATGTGCATCCACACGTTTACCCCATCGACTTCTCTTCCTATCCCGTATTTTTTCCTTTCGCCTTCGTCCCCTGGATCCTGAGACTCTTCGCGAGTGGGACTGACGGATATAGACAGCCTGACCCTGCGCTCTGGATTGGGCCGGTCTTTGCGGGGCGGGACGGCTTTGGTTCCATGTGGGTGGGTCCTCAAAGTGGGAATAAATGTCTTGGCATTTGGAATCGGGGCAAGGTGGAAACAAGCATCTCAAGGATAGGGATGGTTTCAGGGGTACGCACTCGGCCGAACCGCGAGACTGGGAATTTTTTGCCGGGGAAAGGGAGAGACCAAGGCCACCGAATATTGACCCTCTCGGGACTGCAAGACACAAGGGGCTTAGCGCAGGGGGCGAGAAGCGACGGAGTGTGGGACTGGATGACCCATGACGGGTTGCCTCGCCGGCGAGCTTTGAATATTCGTCCGCTCTTGTTTGTTGTTGCTCCTTTTCCGTCGTCTCTTCCTCCCCCTGACCTTCTCTTGCTACAGGCTGAGACAGGCCGGCGACTGGCTTCGGGTTTCGGTATGCTCTGCGTGGTTGGCTGTTGATGCTGCGTGGTTGGGCAAACGGCTCAACGGTTGTCGCACCTTGTTTGGTGGCCGGCTCGCCTGGGCCAGTGGCTGTTGGGCGCGCCAAAACAACTGTTTCTGGTGTTTTCCGACTGGACCAAACGAACACTCAGCCATGCTTGGCTGTCACTTGCTGCTAGAACAGAACAATAATAATAATAATAACAATAAAAAAGGCCCGCTAGACACTTTTGATGTGCGTGATTGACGTTGACAGGCGGCCTGCCAATGCTGATCAGCCATCGCCAAGGCGTCCATCATTTGCTTCTGTGCTTCTCCCCAACCCGCGGGAGCGCAGACAAGATTCGATCTGTCGCGGGGAACTCCTCTGGACAGGGGAACCCTCTGTGTCTCTCGCGAGGTTTCAAGTCTTGGCGCACGCGGCAGGCCCCGCCCATCTAACGCTGGTCCACTCAGAGGCTCTGCCGCCCAGCCAGGGGTTAACGACGCTGCAGAAGGATGTGTGCTGTTTCAGCCGCCGAGACGCCTCCTCCTCCTCTCCTCCCATCGCTCTAGCCGCTTGCCCTGTCGCCTGCGTCTTTAATGCCTCTTCGCCGCGTGTGACCAGAGGGAGGGAGGAAGGAATAGAGGCAAGACTTGACGACGATCTGCGCTGTGCAACAGTGGCACGCCCACGCAACCAACGTGTATGCGGTGAGCGTCGATCCTCCTCACTTCCTCACTCTTGTTCCGAAAGCGCGTCTCGCCATGCGCATCCAGGCTCGCGAGGCACGTACTGGTAACCCTGCGGTACCGTAGTACCTACTGCTCGTTGGCTGTTCTGCCAAGCACAAAGACCATCCCGTTCCGGATCTGCCGTCTCCCTGTGACCCATTGGCGGTGGAGCTCCATGGGGCACAGCACGCTCGGCCCTTAAACCGATTTTCGAGAGAGTGGCCCTCCCTGCCTGTATTATTCTGGATCCCACCTGCGCCGCATCCCCTGAGGCTCTGGTCCTTTTGAGTGACGGGGTGTGTGTGTGTGTGTGCGGGTGGAGGGGGCTTGTGTGGGTGTGCGTAACCACTTTAAGCTTAGGTAGCCGAAGGGACGCCTTGATCGCCATCTGAAAAAAAGCTAATCTGTAGTGGAAGCTCGCCCATCCCTGTGGCCGCCTGTCCCGTCCGGCAGGCATCTTGTTTTATTCCAGCGCCTCCATACGTCAGCCCGCCGCCTGTCAGCGTCTCTGGCAAGAGACGCGTGGTCAGGGATCCCAGGGCGCGCCTTCCAAAGCCCTAATGCAAACGCATTTCTTTCAAGAACCAGATCTACAGATACATAGGTCGAGACGGCGGGCGTGTCGGGGTTTCAGGCGTCCGCATCCACACCGTCATTTCTCTTATTCGTCTTCCTTGGGACTACATACGGTACGCGAACGGGGGTCGCTGGATCCGGATAAGTCGGCAACCTTGCTTGAGACCGATGGGTGCGGGGCGTCGTCGTTGGCGCTTTGCCCTCGCAGACTGACACGCTGTCAGGGATGGGGCCTCATCAGGGAGCTTGTCGAGCCGCGTCGACTTCTCTTGTATTGCCCAACCCATGTCTACCGGCCTTGCCCCGTTGCGCCTAGGGTGGCGGCAGGCACGCCCACCCATAGGTATCCTCGCCATGGGGGGAATATCGGCTTAGCGCTGCGGGCCACACACACTCGTCAGCACTCCTTCCCATGCCCGCTCGATACATGCGCCTGATGCAAACGGGTCCGTCTGGGGAGCCACACCAAAGATGAGACTACTGTCCCAAGCGGGCCTAGTCCTCTAGTGGCGGGCGTCATGTTTCCCTCTCGACCTGCGGGCCCATCACCCTCGTCCGGAGTCGTCGTTCAAGGGAGGCCAAGACGGATATAAAGGGCGCGAACTTGCTCACCAGAATCAGCTCATGGTGGACCGACCATCATCAGCCTCTCTCACACTCTCACTCTCTATCCTACCCTGGTGGTTTCGCTTCTTTGCATTCCCTTCGTTTTATCTTTAAGCTTATCAGCTAGCTGCCGGGCAGTTCTTCATTCAAAATGCACACCCCTTCGTTCATCCACATTGCCGTCACCGGCCTGGCCGCCGCCTCGGCTGTTTCCAGCTTCTCTCTTGGCGCTCCCTCCGGTGTTGTCAGCAGACATGTCGTACGTTTCATCGCGCCATGTGGTCGAGATACATCCAAGGTCATGGACTAACACCCCTGATCACATAGGGCGCTCTCGTGGCACTTGCCGCTCCGGCACTAGCCTTCCCCATTGCCGAGACCCCCTCCGAGGTAAGCATCAACTCAGCTTTATCGTGCGGCACTTAGCACATCCACTAACCAAGGAATGCTCCGTTTGTACAGCTGGTCGCCAGGCAACCTCACCACCAAGGAAAGCGCACCAAGGCCAAGGGCAATGGCCCCGCCGCCAAGGCAAAGGGTGTCAAGCGCGATCTGGCCGAGGACCACGAGGAGGATGAGGAGCACGACCTCGAGACTCGCGAGCCTCACCACCAGGGCAAGCGCACCAAGGCCAAGGCTAAGGGTGCTAAGCGCGATCTGGCCGAGGACCACGAAGAGGATGAGGAGCACGACCTCGAGACTCGCGAGCCTCACCACCAAGGCAAGCGCACCAAGGCTAAGGCCAAGGGTGCTAAGCGTGATCTGACCGAGGAAAACCACGACGAGGACGAGACTGAGCTCGAGACTCGCGAGCCTCACCACCAGGGCAAGCGCACCAAGGCCAAGGGCAAGAACTAGCTTTTTTGCTTCCTGATTGGGTGTGTGTGTGTTTTTGAAGGAATATTTTTTTTAGCGGAGCGGATCTGCGATCCCACTATACCACCACAGGGCTGTCGATATTGGTTGTAATGAATATTTTGCATAAAAACGCCGTGAATCCTGGCTATTGCGCTTGCCTTTGCTAGTGACTGCCAGCTCGCCTCCTTTGGCGAGAGAACCGATGACATCGTTCTGTGCCATGCTTCAAAAGCCCCCTCGCAATAACTGCTTCGTCCGTTCAGCGACTCTGATGCGGTACCCCTGGATTGTGATATTTGGCTGACGGGGCGCTGTGCATGCCGTAAAGACACAGCCAGG
>NW_008804545.1:5402607-5413669 GCF_000145635.1 Gaeumannomyces tritici R3-111a-1
TTTCGGTTGGTGGGGGGGTACAGTAGGGGGAGTGCATGGCCCCGAAACAAGCAAGAAGCCAGCGAGACTCGATAGACTGCCCACTTGCCGTGGATTGGGGTTGCAACACGATGTCTCTCTCGCCTTTCCCAGAAAAGCCAAATCTCGAGGCGAGAAAGGGACATGTTTAGGCCATGTCACAACGGAGCAAGCACCTTTGCCGTTCTTGCGCCCACCTCACAATTCGATTCCCCACCCACACCCACACCTGGGGCTGGAATGGGTAGCACTGGCGCAATTTGGGCATGGCGCCTTCGCCGCAACCGGCCAAGCTCCCTTGCCCGCTGGTGTGGCAGACGAAAGAGTTGGATGTGAGGGTCGCGTTTTCTTTTTACGGGAGTGTGTGTGGTCCAGAAGCTGTCTGTTTCACTTGGAGGTGGCTTCGGGGCCGGTGATTGGCCGCCCGCATGCACTCCTGTCCTGCTGCATCAACTCGTGGCCGCCCCCGTTGCCGCTCATCAATCGGAAGGCGCATGCCAGTGCTGGTACGGTACGGAGGAAGCGAGGCGCGTTCTCGACCCGACGGTGACGGATGGGCTGCCAAGTGGTCAGTCTCTGGCGGGCGGGCGGGTGCGTGCGTGGGTGGACGAGGGACGCGGAGAGAGCGTGCTGCGTGCGTGTGGCGATTGCCCTGCTGCTGCTGCCGTGGGACAAGAGACACATTGACACAACCGGGGGGTTGTGGGTACGATCCCTTCCCCAGGCTCAGGACAGCACGAGGAATGTGTTGAGTGATGCAACCACAAATGAAATGAAACCAGAAGGGCGCTAGGCGAAGTGGGCTGTGGACTGCGGGCTGTGGGCTGTGTGATTGATTATGGCACTCGACTCTCTGTCAATGTATTGGTAACCCACTCCGCATTTCTCAGGTCCCAGCCCGGAGACAAGTCGACATCAGACGGACCCTCCCTGTTTGTCCGCGGTGGACCGGTGGCTACAGTACTATGACTGCGACTTGTCATCAACGGATTTACGTATTGAATCCAAGCCCGTCCATGTCATCGGGTGAGGCCGAGTGGAGCGGACGTGTGACTGTGTCTGCCCGCTTGGGTATACATGAGGACGCGACAGAGCGAGAGAAAGGACGGACTAAAAAAACGAATACCCTGAGTCGCGTTCAACCGGATTCTCGGACAGATAGTTTTATTGGGCGCCTCGGGCTTCCACTTGAACGGGGTAGGCGGGGGGGTGTGTGATAGGAGAGATATGAACCCAGACACTCCGACCTTGGACACGGACACTCCTCGCATGTACTCGATACAGGGCAGAGGTTCACGGAAGGGAGTTCGTGGCCAACTCGTAATCAAGCCATGATCAGCCTCCTAGAACACGGCAGAGTTTTTGGTCGGCCGGGATGATCGAGGCTCGAAGGGCGCGGGAACACCAGATTTAGTGGCGGGCGAGACCGGCCGTCTCATCCGGCCGACCCAGGAAGGCCGACGACAGACGGGCGACCCCAACAATCCGACAAAGCGAAAATGGCCCCCTGGGTCCCCGAAAAAAGAAAGGGGGAATACACCGGATCAAAGGCTTGGGTGTTCACGCGCATGTGTGTACATATTTTCGTTCCTGGACGGAACGGGCTATATCCCGGCTCGCACGGGAATCGAAAAAAAAAGGAAGGGGAGTTGGGAGTTGGGAGTTGGGAGTTGGAGTAAGCAGGATCCATCGGGGCAGGCAAGAGACCGGCAGATCCGATGACCGAAATGCCAGCGATGCAAAACCGGAAAAGGCGTCGCGTGCACACCACCAAGGCACCTAGACGCAATTGACGAACAGCTCATCATCACTCGGAGCGGTTCCATGGATGGGCGGCAGGCGGGCGCGAGTCAAGATCCGAGGATTTCCCCCAACCACACACACATTATCGTCATGGCTCCACACCCCGCGCGCCCTGAACCGGACAAGGCCGCTGGTTTGTTGACGACGTGGTAGGTACCTGATGGTAGGTACCTGATGTAGATAGGTGGGTTGGCACGTAGAGGGCGGTGCAATACAGTAAGGGAAGGCCGGCTTCTACTGGACGAGACGTGTGGCAGAATGAGAGATGGAACCACCCGCATCCCTCGGCCTCTCGCCTTGAGATAGACAATCCATCTGCCCACTCTGGCAGGATGGAAGCTTTAGGCGGGAATGTCTGTGACAACGGTCTGCAGGAATTAGGGAAGTAGGTATAGTACCTAGACAGACCAGATACAGTAAGGGCCAAATTAGGCAGATGCAGGATGGGGAATGCGGAATGCAGATGGAACAAGGAGGCAGTCAACAAACATGCAACCCGGTTGTGTCAGGGCAACTGTGCACCAAGACACGACGACCTTCATCACATCACACACGCCTGTAGGTAGGTGATAATCAGGCGTTGCCCATGTTGTCGCCAACACAGGCCGACGGCCTGTGCCGCAGCAGCACAGCACAGTAAATGAGTTGATGGGCGGCGGGCAAGCGCCCACCCGTTTTATTTGTGTTACTCAAAATCCCACGGATAGATGGGCCAGTCGTCGGCCAACAGTTCATTCTCGGTCCTGCGACAGCTCGGCAAGACTTGTCCTCGAGGGGAGGGCTCGAGTTGCGGAGAGATAGCACCCATCTATCAGGGCACCCAATCTAATAGCGAGTGGCAATCAAGCAAAGCATCCTCAGGCAAAACGATGCAGATCCCCCGAGTTGCGAGGTTTCAGGAAAGCCGAAGCTCGCGTTCCGTTGGGAGGGTCGCGACGGGGCAGGTACAGGCGGCCGATCGGATAACACCGGGCTGACAATGCCGTCAAACAATGGCGGTCAGGCCGAGGATGATGTGCTTTTTCTTTCCTCTCTCTTTTGCCGTCAATGCCATGTTGCTGATCGGCCCACTCACTCGCCCTTCACTGGCCGGGCGGGAGAGGATGCCTTTTCCAAAACACCCGTCCAATCTCTGCGCCGACCTGCCCTCCATCACGCTGGGGCCACGGATCGGGAACAAGGTGACGGGAGGGCTGTGTTGATAGGATAAATAGGTTTCTGGTTGTGTGGTTGGGGGGTCCTCTTTTTTTTCTTCTCCTTTGACTGGGTGAGGGGGACGCCTCGACGCGCAGAGTGGCTGCAGCAACAGCTGCATGCACGTTGCCTGCTCCTGCATCACGACCTAGCCACTTGAGGGTGTCAGAACTCTGATGCTGAGAGGCCAGTCGTGCTGCCCATGATGCGCCCGCAGCCAACCAGTGCATATCAGGTAAAGGGAAAGCACAGCCCATCCGTCCCGTCGTCCGGCCAGTCCAGTCGCACGGCACACGGGTCTGCCCCTCCCCTCCTCGGCCTGCTCATCGTTTCGTCACTCCGTGCCGTTTTGTCGGGTGACGGACGGTTTGACGACAACGGGTCGGAGCCCTACGGCCTGTGACGTCCAATGGACGATCTGACAGGTCAATTGATGCTCTCAAGTCGGCGTTACCATTCAGGGGCGAGTTGGTTATGCCTTTTCTTTTTTTTTCTTCTTTTTTCCGGCTGCACATCGTTCGCCAACCGGCGCGCTCTCCTGCAACTTGTTTGGCCTCCCCCCTCGGCCGTTTACTGGCCCGACACCGTTGCTTAGCTGCATGGTTAGCTTCTGCATGGGCTGCAGCAGATGGAGGGCAGGTGGGAAACCCACCCAAGCCGACTGGGAGCCACATTTTGTATTTCGTCCTTCATGTTGTCTTCCAGCCAGCCACGATGGGGCGAGATATGGACCTGGATTCAATGGACCTGGGCTTAATCGCCCCATGTCTCTCCCTTGCGTGTTCGGTAGGTGGTATTGTGCACTTTTCCTTTTTTTTTTTTTTTTTTTGCATTGATGGTAATCTCCGGGCGACTCGGTAGCGGGGAAGGGAGCGCTATCCGCCTTCCTGTTCCGTGTTGTAGCGCAGCCTGCCGTCACCCTCTGCCCCATTCACCGCCGGGGCCCGGATTCTGGGCCCGGGGCTGGCGACGGATCCCAAGGCCCGACCACCGCCCTGCTTCCCGTGCTTCTGTGTATCGCTTCGCGCCTCTCCCCTTAGGCCCCACACCACCGGCCGAGAACCTTCCCCCGCTCCATCCAATCTTCGAATGTCGTTTGCGGTTGACCGCCTCTTCCAGGGCAGCAGAAAGGCAACCTGAGCCCACACACACACACCAGATGTCACCCTTTTGCTGCAAATTCTTTGCCTGTGCCCGTGCCTGACTGGCCTGACCCGACCAAATTTTTATTTTCTTTCTTCTTCTCCCGCCTCTTCACCGTCCCTATCACGCGCGACGCGAAGTCGCCCATTCTCGTTCGCTCCCTCCCCTCCCCGACCCCTCCCTTCCCGCCTCGGCACCTCACTCGGCGTCGGCTCTCCGCGTCCGACCAAGGAAAACGCTGCCTCCGGCCTTCTCTCGTCACCACCACCATCACCCACCCCCTGGCCCCCCGTTTCCTCACCGCCTCCCCGCGCCGACATACAACCGGAAGCTGTCTCACATCTCGGTACCATACCATACCATACCAACTCGGTACCGGACCCTCGCTTCGAGCAAGGCCCGCCCTCTTTCCACCCCTGCGTGGATCACGGCTGTCTGTGTGCGCATCCCAACAGGCCAACAACATGGCTGCCGCTCCGTCAGATCGCGGTCACGGGACTACCGTCAAGGTGGTTCTGCTAGATATCGGTAAGGAATTTTTTTTTTTCCTTCCTTGCTTCTTTTCTGCTATTGTGCCCGCCCCTCTTCCAGCCCTGCCCGAGTGCGATGTCGTCCCCCGGTCTCCGTTCCGTCCTTGAGTGGCTTGGATCGGGCAATGCAAGCACTTCCTCCCCCGTCTTTTTTCGCCCGTTCGCCCTTCCCTTCCCCTGCTACCCCCTGCCACCCCCATCTCCCCTCCTGCACCGTGATCGCCAGCCGTCCAATGTCCAATCCCGCATCTATCGCGGAGAGCCAGCGCCGCCTAGCGGTCAGGAGTTGGTGTGCTGTTTCGTTGCGTTGCGTTGCGTCGCGTCGTGTTGCAAGTCCGCATACAGCGTGCGCTAGCCTCTGCATGGCCCCATACATAAACAGCTTGGGCTAATATGTGTCTATGTGTTGGCTGTCAGAGGGCACAGTCTGTCCCATCTCATTCGTCAAGGACGTTCTCGTAAGGCAGATCCCTCCGCCTTCTTTCCCTCCTCCTTCTTGCTTTGACCGTCTTCTCTTCGTCGTTGGGCCGCCCGTACCCACACCCCCCTTTCAGGCGTAGCTGCAGCTTGCTTTTGTTTTTTTTTTCACCAGACCAACCAGCCAAGTCCACCATCGGCTCTCGTTTCTCGCTTGTCCACCACTCCCCCAAAACCGTCCAATCTGTCTGAAGCAAATACCCTGTTTCGACGGGAGGGGGGTGGCCTGGTTTCCCTCTCACCCTCCACCGTCCACATACGCTCTTCGGAGCTAGGAATAGAACCCTGGTTGCTGACGCTCAGCACATCAGTTTCCATATGCCCTTAGGGTTCTCCCGGACACGCTGGACTCGCAATGGGATGACCCTGTGTTCGCACAGTACAGGAATGCGTTCCCGGCAGAGTTCGCCTCGTCCAAGCCGGCTCTGGAGGCTCACGTCCGTGGTCTCGTGGCCCGTGATGTCAAGGCACCTTATCTCAAGAGCCTGCAGGGCTACCTGTGGGAGAATGGCTACAGAAGTGGCGAGCTGCGGGCACCGCTCTTCCCGGACGTCGCCCCGAGGTTCAAGACGTGGAGGGCAGCCGGCGTCGACATCATGATCTACTCGTCCGGATCGGTCCCCGCCCAGAAGCTGCTCTTTGGGCACACCAACTCGGAGCCCGCTGACCTCATCCCCGACATCCTTGACTTCTTTGACACCGTCAATGCGGGACCCAAGACCGAGGCCGCTAGCTATGAGAAGATTGTCGCCAAACACCCGCAGCACGCCCCGTCGGAGTGGCTGTTCCTCAGCGACAATGTCAAAGAAGTGGACGCGGCCATCGCCGCGGGGATGCAAAGCTTCGTCGTGCAGAGACCGGGGAACCCCGCGCTGCCCGACGGCGTGGAGGAGCGACACAACGTCATCCGCAGCCTGGATGAGCTTTGAGCTCGCGCGCGAGTGACGCCGTTGTGCGCTGCGTTGGTCGGTGCCACTGCAATTAGTTCTGCCTGTCTGCGCCGGACCGCAGACACCAGGTAGATAGTGCCAAGTGCCGGGGGCCGTCAAGACGTTGCGCACGGAGGGTGCTCCTGGACTGTAGTCAATTCAGGGGACGTTCCACGCCTGATTATGACCTCATGACCTCGAGACTATGCCCCCGAATTCCCCAATATCCCCTAGTCCCAAACACGCCCTCATGGCTCCAATCCTCCCCGAAGCTACGTTGGGCTCACCAGCCGCGGCGGCGTATTCGATAGCGTGTCGCCCGGACTGCTGGTGCCACGTCTTCAAGGGTAGTAGTTGACAGACAATGGCGAGACGGGACGGGTGACCTCTGGGGAAGACTAGCAAGGAGCCCAACAGCCAGTGCGTCCTAGTGCGCACTCTCCAGCCAAGGACCCTTGGCCCGTCCTGCATTGCCGCCATCCGGTGCCTTGTTGTCCAATTTTGCATCATCTGACCAAAGAGGGGTAGGCCAATCCTCATTTCGTCACTGGTGCAGAACCACGCTAATAGCTTGGGGGGGTGCTTTGACCCTCCTGCGCCCGCTGGGCCTCCTCGCCTCGCCTGATCGCGATCGAGAGAGGGAGGTAGTCTGGGGAAGAGAGGGCTGCCGGAGCATGGCAGCCGACAACCGGCCGCGCTTGTCCATTGTTGTGGAGATGATAAGTGCGCAGCACACGACTCGACAAGTCAGAAGCAAGTCCCCATTCATGGCCGGAGGCACGGGGAGTTGCAGCCAAACATGGGCGGAGCTGTTGTCGACAATGTCGTCGTCGCGAGCGGGGGCGATATGGCCATGACTAGGTAGGCTGCATGCATTGCATTCCATGGCTCGAGACGGTCGGTGCGTTCTGAGAATTGCCCCCCACCGGCCGGCTGCCGCGCTGATCTGGTCGTACGTCGTGGGAGGGGGGAGGTCGTGTAGGTGTGTGGATGGGCATGCTCGGTAGTTGCAACGAAGCATTGCAGCCGCTCTCGCTGTCAGACGTAAAACGTGAGCCCACTCAGAAATATGGGAAAAAAGAAAAGAAAAAAGTGTTATGCCAGCGAATAGTAAGAGCGGGTGCCGGCAGCTAGCAATCTGCCGCTGGCCGTGTGCGGTTTCGAGGGTTTCCTGGAGGCGCTATCGGGCGAGTGCTACGATGGTCTGCCGGCATCGCTCCATTTGATCCACCTCCTCATGACCCTCTGATCCATGGGATCCACGACTCTGAGCTGCAGCTCTTCCCCCCTCGTAGCGGCGAATTCCGGTCGTATGACCCAAACCTCAACACATTGTTGGCTGGCCCTTTTGTGATACCCTTTTTTTGCGCCCCTTACCCATCCCTGCCCACCCCCAAGCCGTCTGCTGCTGTCAACGGCTGGGTGTTGCTAGTCCTGCACTTGACGCGGGTTGCTAAGGTATGGTTCCGGTAGTGCATTTGTTGAGGCCATGAATCGCGAGGGTTGTGGGAGTCTGTGTTGACTTTGGGGAGCTCAGCATATCCAGCGTTCGACCTAGGGCATGCTCGTGGCTCTGACAAGACACGCATGCTGCCCTCGGAGCCGATTGTGAGCTAGACTCACCAGCTATCGACTTCTGCTTACGAAGGGGATTGTCATGGGCCTATCCATGCGAAACTGCGGCGCCATCCCGACGCTTTTCAACCCCGGCCCTCAAGGACGATGGCGAAGTTGTTCCGCGTGGGCCCAGACCGCAGCTCCTTCTTCGGGAAGCCCTCGTGTCTGGACGGCCTGTCCTTGGCCCGCCTCCAAAGATAGTAGACGAGCCTTTGCGTGGTCTTCGAGTGAGCCATGACGAAGCCGAGGGAAGCCATGATCCTCTCCAACCTTTCCTCGTCCATGTAGCGAGAGTTGGACACGCACGGGGCGGGCAGAACGAGGAAGAGTCCAGGACTGATCGAGGCCGCGGACTCGCTGCCCCGAGGTGCATGGAGAAACTCCAGCGTCCGGAGCAGCATTTCACCTCGCCCTTTCGGATCAGGAACAAAGTTGAGGACCAAGGAAAGGCTGATGAGGTCGAATCGCTCCGAACCGTCGCGGGGCAGCGGCCGTTCTATGAAATCCTGCTGGAGAATCCCTTCACCCTGGCTGTTCAGGTCGATCCTCTCCATGTCGAACCGCCCACTCCGGGAGCATTCGTTGTCGGTACTCAGAGCCCCGACCTCCAGCATCCGGAGGCGCCCGCGGTCGTGTTCCTCCCCGGCGGCTTCCGGCGCGTCCTCCCCGACCCAGTCCATCAAGACGCGCGAGCTGTCGCCGCCCCGGTCCTTCCGCTGGCCCTGGAGGCTCGCCTGCTGGTACCTCTCGAGGCCGCCGAGGGCGGCTATCTCGGCCTCGATCGAGGCCTTGGCCGCATGGTCGCCGCTGCGGGTGGCCTGGAGCAGCCTCTTCTCCAGCACGTGGTGTGTGTTGATGAGGGCCTTGGTGACCTTTCGGGCGATCGATTTCGGCTTCTGGTGGAACGACGGTGGTCGACCGGCAGAGATGCTCTTCTTTGCCGTCTTCTTGTTCTTTATGCCCATCCTGTGCGCTGGGGTTTGAGGGCTGTGCTGATGCCGCTGAGTGTGACGTGAGACCAAATGCTCCCGCCCAGCCTCATCCAGAAGGGGTGGTCTCCTGCCAGTGAATAGGCATTCATGTTCCAAGCCAGGCGGAGTGAACCCCCTTGTGAGGGGTAGGTCGGTCGCTGGCGTCCGGGACCCTTGCAAGTTGACGAAATTGCTGGGCAAGTCTGGTATCTCTCTGAAAAAGTGCTAGAGAAAGATGCTTGTATTCGTAGCCAATCAGCGGCCGAGCTTCCCTGTCTTGGCGGCTTGCAAGCCCTTTCGCCTGCCCCGCCACTGCTGTCAGTGGCCCGTGCACCCCACAAATTTGGGAATTATGAAGGAATTACCCTCACTAGACTTCATTGCCCTTTTTTTTTTTTTCCGTTGCGCCAAAGAATCATCGACTTCTCTTCACGCCTCATACTAACCACCCAAGTCGACACAGCGACAAATCTCGTCAAGATGGCACCCAAGGACTCGAAGAAAGGTACTTAGCAGCTCCTGCACACCCGGGCAGACAGCGCCCACCTGTCGCTTTCTTCCTCCCCTCCGCCAAAAGCGCCGCACCGGCTCGCGAGCCGCACGACAATGCCGCCGAATGTCCAGACCAGACGGCGGCGGTGGCGGCGGCGGCGACCATGATGCATCAAGAAGGCAGCAGCAGATTTTGCGAGTTCTTTGTACAAAGAGCGATTGCTGATGCGTCTTGTTTCTCCCATGTACAGGCGGCGCCTCAAAGACGCCCAAGGGCTCCAAGCAGGCCCAGGCTGCCTCCAAGGCCGCCCTCAAGGGTGTAAGTTCTCTTCTTCCCAACCTCGGCCGCATCCACAACTTCTCATCACCGCTCGGCGCAAGCACGCCGCGCCTGGACACTGGACCGTCATGCTCACAACATCCGTTTTCTGCGTGCGTATAGGTGCACTCCCACAAGAAGGTCAAGGCCCGTTACACCACTAGCTTCCACCGCCCCAAGACCCTGCAGCTCTCGAGGGCACCCAAGTACCCCCGCAAGTCGGTCCCCCACCTGCCACGACTGGATGAGCACAAGATCATCGTCCACCCGCTCAACACCGAGAGCGCCATGAAGAAGATCGAGGAGAACAACACGCTCGTCTTCATTGTCGACATCAAGGCCAACAAGGCCCAGATCAAGGGCGCCCTGAAGAAGCTGTACGACCTGGACGTGCTCAAGATCAACACCCTGATCCGGTAAGAAGCTGCTGCTTGGTCTCAGTCCCTGTCGCAGACGCCTCCAGATGCCGTGTGCAGAGGCTATGATGCTCAGCTTGTGCTAACTCGACCCCCCTTGCAGCCCCGATGGCAGGAAGAAGGCCTACGTCCGCCTGACTCCCGACGTCGATGCCCTGGACATTGCTGCCACCAAGCTGGCCCTTGTCTAAATCGCGTCTTGTTGTCTGCTTGCTTTTCGGTTCAGGTGGAAAATCAGAGGGAAGGAAACTATTCGAGTGGGATACCATGCATTTTACAACGGCGTCACATAGGCTCACGGCTCGGGACACTTTCACGAAAAAAGGCATTAAAACTTCCACCCTCACCACCATATGAAAAAGCTTCCCGCACAGCTGTATGAAGGCTTCCAAGGACAATCCGGCGGCACAGGCTGCTCGGTGCCGGGCCTACATCGTAGGTCATCGTGATTGATCTTGTCGTCTCGTGTATCCTACGTGCCATCAGCACAGTCAGGGCGATGCCCTTGAGGTCGGAAGCGTAGAGTTTCGGCGCGGGGAATGTTGCAATTACTGCAGTTCTTGCAGTCGTTGTATTATAATACATGGACGGTATCTACGGCACGCCACGGCGCCTCCACCTAGACATATGGACCATTCCCGGAAACCCTTTCCCTCGGGCCTTAGGCTATGACCGCCGCAGGCTGTTGAGGTGCTTCATCGTCAGGTTGTTGACGTCCATGAACCGTTCGACGCAGTTGGCCAGGCAGCCCGCCTCGGCCGGCTCGAGGCTGCTCCTGTTTACCGACTTGACGCACTTGTTCCAGCACGTCTCGGTCAGCTGGTGGGTTTCTGGACGGCGGGGGGGTTTGCAAAGTCAGCATATTTGACATTTTCTTGCCTGCCGCAAGCGAGTTTCCATGGAGGAGCAGGAGGAGGAGGAGGGATGAGGGAGGCGAAGCTTGAGGGAGAGACATAACGCACGCATCTGGACCTTGGACCGCTGGCTCTCGTGGTTGACAAACTGCAGCAGCTCGGCCTTGTCCTTGGGGTTGAGCTTGTCGACCTCGGATGCGTCCATGGCTGCTCCGTCTTGCGCACCCTTTGCTGCGGGGGCAAAAAAAAGGTCCGTCGGGGGGAACTGTACTGGGCGGCGGCGGTCGCGCGGAGGGGGG
>NW_008804545.1:5413851-5425233 GCF_000145635.1 Gaeumannomyces tritici R3-111a-1
GGATCGGGGATCGGGGATCGGGGCCGGGAGGAAGCCGATGTGTCCAAGTGCTCAAGCAATGGGGGGCGCGCGGCAGGGCGGCGGGTGATGGGCGGATGCGCAGGCGTATCGGCGTTGTGAGCTGCTTACAAAAACAAACGTTCAGTGCTTCTCAAGCTCGAAAATTTACTCGGTATTGTCAAGCTCTTCTTTGCGCGCAGAGGTGCCCCACCCCGGAGGGCAGAGCCAATCATAGCGCCAGGTTTAAAAACTTTCATCGCCATCGGGCATGACACCACGCTCAGGATTACTTATTCATCAATAATCAGATCATCTGCTGCGTCAGTTAAAGAGAGGCTCATCGCTTGTTACCGCCCGGGCCTGTGCTAGCATGAGGAGAATCGGATTACTATGTGTGAGAGACAAAAGCAGACCCGAGGCTTTAGTAGCGTAAGTACATAAGGCATGTCCGACGTACCATGCCAAGTCAAGGGGAAGATACACAGCAAAACGCAAGTGGCTAGGCAAATGCAAGGAAACCACCAGACAGACACCATGTGTAATTGGAAAAAGGGAAAACAAAATGAGATGTAGCGTAAACAAGCGTGGATGTCAAAAAGAAACGAGAACGAGGGGATATTCGGAGCAAAGAAAAACACATCTATAAATGCCTGCAACATGATGAATTCCACCGCTCCCCTGCTCTCAGATATATCGAAGACGACGCGCTGTGAACAGGCAGGTAGCACTAAAGAACAAAAGGCCGCCAAGAATGCAGAAGAAGGGGGTAAGGGACTCGGACAGCTCTTGGAAAGGAACGTGGACGTTCATGCCGAAAAGGCCGGTAACCACGTTGAGCGGAACAATGATGGAGGCCAGGAACGTGATCTTGGTGAGGGTGTTGTTGGTCCTTGTGCCCTGTGTGATGCTGTCGATGGAGAGCTGGGCCAGATAGTTGCTGTGAGATCGCGAAAGCATCTTTTCGAAATGGCCCAGGTTCGTCATCATGGTCACGACGTGATCCTGGATGTCTCCGAGGTAAAGACCAATGTCCATGCGCGGCGTCACCTTGTAGTTTTCGTTGCAGCGCTTGGTGAAGCCCTTCAGGACATCGGCCTTGCCCCCCAGTAATCTCATCAAGGCCATTGTGTTTTTCCGAATGATGCCAATCTTCCGAAGGAATATTTGCATGTCATCGGTGCGGGCGATGAAGACCTCGTCCTCGATCAACTCGGTATCGTGCTCCAGCCTCCGGATTATGGGAGCGAAACAGTCAACAATGTCGTCGCTGTGTAGAGTGGGCATGGTCAGAACACGGTCTCAAGCGGGCCTCTTTGGGGCTCATCAGTTGCGTCGGGCTACTCACATCAAGGCATAGCAAATCCAGTCGCTACTCAGGGCGACGTAGTCCTTGAGCGCAGAGATGCGCCTGCTCACGCGAGAGGCATGAGAGTTGGTCTGGGAGCTGAAGCTCAGAGTGCCCTCACGGAAGACGATGACATAGATGTAGAAGGGCTCGAACTCGGTGTCTCCGTGCTCATCCTGTACCACATTGAAGGAGCGGAAGCAAGCAAAGTAGTAAGACGGAAACAGCTCGATCTTCTCTCGTGTTTCTTGTGTCGTGATGTCTTCGACCGTGAGGGGGTGGATGCCGAACGCCCTGCAGATCCCGCGCACCTCCTCGTCCGTGGGGTTGCTGACGTTGAGCCACCAAACACCGTCCGTCTCGCCCTTGGGGAACGTAAAGAGGCCACGGATGTCCTCGCCAGGGAGCACAAGGTCCCCAAAGTACGGGGCGTGGATTGTCGACTCCCATGCCGAGGAGAAAAAGTTGAAGCGGTTGGCGGGTGCCGCGGGCTTGACGGGCTCCTTGACATCCTCGGTCACCTCCTCCTTCTCGTCGGTCGAGGTCGGAATGCCGACGAAATCCCCACCAGAAGTCACCATTGGTGAGGCGGCGACGACAGAAGAGGGACGCAGATCAGTGAAGATTTTGAGAGAAGGACGAAGCTCGGCCGCGGCTTGGGCTTGGGCTTCGTCCTCGGCGGCGATGAAGCTCTCGAGGAAATCAAAGTCGATATGCAGTCGGTCTCCGGCGTGATCGTCCTGCACAGGAAAGCAAACATCCTCCTCCGCAGACTTGGTTGTCTTCAAGCTCGCTGTCTCATCCGCCTCAGCGGCCGTGTGGGGGCGGCTTCGGAGGCTTTGACGACTGGCGGAAGAAACGGTGCGGAGGAGCTCGTTTTCATCCCTCCTCTCTGCTTGACGAGACTCGGAGATGGACATGCCCCTCTCCCGCCTGCGAGCCTCGGCAAATGCCTTGACTGAGTTGGGAGGGGACACGGACCTATCCGACGTCACGGTCGGGCGCCGCGTTCGGTGCGCCGTGGGCGAAACATCAGCCCCATCTTCATCAACAACAGCCTCCTCAAAGTCACGAACTCGGATGACAGGAGAGATTGTGGTGGTGGCTTGGCTAGTGTCGAGCTCGAGGTTGCGCGCTCCGTACAGCGAGTCAAAGGTGCCTCGGCGCGGGCGATCAGAGCGATGAGTCGTGGCGCTCTGGTGGCGATGGTCGTCGAGCTCTGGCACTGGGGTAGAATAGCCCGAGTTGAGCGTGGTGTCTTCGTGGTCGGACATCTTGGCTCTGTCGCAAATGCGCCTCTCTGTGGCTGGCTGGGCTAATCGTCGGCCGGATATATAGGACCAAATCGGATCTAGTCGCTGGGATCGTAGAGCCCGGTGTCTTGGCCTTGGGGCTGGATCGGAAGCTGTCGAAGGGGGGAGCTGGTCTTACAACCGGTTCTACGCTGCGCTTCGCATACTGGACGCTGTGACTGCTTAGGGGACAACCATGAGCGGACGGCAGCGGGCGGCGAGATGCCGTCCGCAGCGGAGGGTATCGGAGCGTGAAGCCAGCGTGATGGTGCCTCAGACTTCGGAGACGTTGGCGAGGCGCAACGGCTCGGGCAAGGCGCGGCTGCCAAGTGATCGAGATTGAGAGGAGTGGCGTGGGATCGTCTGGCCTGCTTCCAGTTAGGGAGGCTTCCGGTTCACTCCGCTGTAGGCCCAGAACTTGGGGCTAAGGAGTGAAGTGGAGAGAGAAGGCCGAGGCGCAGTAGTGACCGCCAACTTGACGACTGTATCGAGACGAGCTTGGATCGTGCTGAGGACCCGGTCTAGGGGGCACACGGCGCACCGAGCCAATGGTTGACGGCCTAGGCTCGATGTGATTGCCGGTATCGAGGGTAGGGGAGGGCGACGGGCCTCAAAGGGAGTGGGCGGCGGGAGCGCTGGTCAGCAGATGGGATCTGCTCAAGAATTGGCCGGTCGAAGTAGGTTGGGACGAAGGTAAGGGGAAGTAGGTTCTTAGGCGGCTGGCTTGGCGGAGGCTGAAGAGACAGAACAAGGAAACAAAACACGAGGGAAAAATCCGACGATAAGGGCTCCGCGCAATTGCGACAGTAGTTATCTCCACTCGTCTTTGCGTGCAGATGCAACCGTTGGGAAACCCGCAGGCAAAGCACAAAACGGCTTGGCGACAACAGAGACTGGAGTCTGAAATATGGTGCAAGGTCAGGAAATGGCGCTCGAGGACGGATGAGAAAGGGGCCTTGTTCAAGAGTGGAATTTTGTTGATTGCATCAGGGGCCGTGGGTGGAAGGGTTTGGCTGAGGTGGGACGAATCACTCCTTTATAAGAGCAACGTGAGATGCGCGTGGTGCGGCAATAAAACGACCAGCAAACGGGCCAAGGAAAGGCCCAGGCCAGCCGGCCAACCCGCAGAAAATAATGTCTGCACGCATTTGCCTGCCACTCAGTGCGCTCCTGCCCGTCATGTGGGCCAGCCAGGCGGGCGTTTTCTCCACATTCCACATGCCCGCTGATGTTTACCCACAGACGGCTGCACCAGCCCGCGCTGCAGCGAGCGAGGATATAATCAACGCGCGACATCCGACACATGGCCTAGCACCGTATGAAACAAATAAATGATCCTCACAAAATCGCCTATAGCCACCAAAAACGTGAAACAACCACAACCCCTCCCCATTTTCAATAATTTAGCATTACAACACGACGGCGAAAAAAAAGAAGAGAAAAAGGTCGGGTTAAAAAAGGGAATATATTGTTTTAACCTTCAATTTCCTTTATTTGATTTTTTTTTTACATTTATTTTACTTCGCGTGGTTGCTGAAAACGCTCAAATTCGCAGTCCCTTTTTTGAGGATATTTTTTTTTTTTCATACGATACCTGGGTGCGGTGAGCGAACTGCTCTCGAAGCTTGTTCCACTGCTGGCATGCACTTGAGCGATGCCTCGGATATCCACAGCCGTTGTACCCTATAGGATTGCGCGTCCCTCGCAAAGTTTGACCCGACCACCACCCCCGTCGCCCTCGTCTGGTGAGGATTCTCCTGATAACGATGGTTAGCGGCAACCGGGCCGGTGGGAGCCACAAAGCATCAGCTCCAGGGATGTCCTCGAGACGGATGATTGCCAGGTAGTTCTTTGGTAAACAATGCCACTCATTGCGGTCAAGAAAATGCAAACCATAGGTTCGGGAGCTGCCCCATGTCTGCCCTTCCTTGATAAGAGCCGCACCTGTCGTGTCGATGATCCCGCCGAGAGGTCGCCTCAAGTGCCCAAGGCTCGTCCAACACCAACATATCCATTGCGCACCCAGCGAAACAGTGGAAAGGCACCCACGGCGCTCCTAGGCGAATGCACGAAGAGCAGCGTCACGATGACTAGGTATTGGGTAGAATATCTGGGACAGCATACCTACACTTACCTGATCTTAGGTAAGGATATGGTGCACTTCCCATCGTCTGTGCATTTTCCTTTTTCCTCATCCGTCTTGCTCATATCTCTTCCCCGCTCTCGAGTGAGGATACCCTGATCTGACAACGCTTCCCTTGACTTCATATGAAGTGTGCATATCGTGACTCTTTTCATTGACCGTTCGGCGTGGAATTCCCTCGTACTGCCCGCACCACTGCCCCCTGCTCCCTTGCTGTGGGGCGGGTACCTCGGCCCGCAAATTTCGGCATTGAGCTACTTCAGCTTTACCCGGCACGAGTTTGTCGCCCCAGGAGCAGCCCCACACTGGAATTCGACTCCTGGAGAAGCCACGTCGGAGCGGAGGGCGCTGACGCCAAAGTCGTGAGAATTGACAGCCGGGCCTGGATCCGGCAAGCATCACCAACTAAATTGACCCGACCAAGCGAACAACCTCGACAAATTGCTACCCATTGCTCTCTCCCCCACTCGGCACTATGGCGGAACAGCTTTTGGACCAGGTCCGCGATCTCGCCGAGGGCCAGATTGTATGCATCTCCAGAGGCTGTCAGCAGAAGAATCCAAGATCGCACGCTGACGATGCTGTCGCTACAATTAGGACTTTGAGGGGCAGAAGCTGGCCGACACTCTCGCGACGGTCATGTTGAGCGTCGCTGGGGTACGTGGCTGCCGCATTTCCACCTCTTCCCTTTGTCTACACGTTTTTAACGTCAAAACTAATGCAATGGACGGATGACACTAGGCCCTCTCTCTCTTGATCGGATACTTCCTCCAGGACATCAAGCTCGCCGTCTATATCGGTCTCGGAGGAACCGCCCTGACCTTCGTCGTCGTCGTGCCCCCGTGGCCCTTTTTCAACCGCCACCCTGTCAAATGGCTCCCTATTGGCGGAGGATCGACATCAGTGGCAACACCACAGAACATCGTCATAGATGAGAAGGCACTGCTGAGGTGAGATGCCGATAGTGTTGGACATTGCTTGGAAGGTGACTTCTCGAGCAACGGCACTGGAACGCGGACAAGGTGTTCTTGGTATCTTTGGTATTGCTTCCCGAGAGCATGACAAATGAATCTATCTATCATGACGCATGTGCGGGGAAAGCATAGTGCTCTGTTTCAGAGTACTGCCCGCCCCCTTCTGGGCCTTCCGGTGTTCTCGGCCGAATTATACCGGCATTTGGTAGCCTAGTATCCTCCTGAAGGGCTGGGCGAGCTGTTCGTCGCAGGAAGTGCCCTCCACGGTCGGCAAAGGGACCCCGTAATAGAAAGCATCGTCGGTCGATGTTCTGTCTTCAGCGTCCGTACTTCTGGAACTCCCAGTCGCGGTTGTCTAGCGGGCAGACTTGTCGGGCCTTGAGCCATCTCGATATGCAGTGGAAGTGAAAGGCGTGCTTGAGGGCTGTCAGTTTAGGCTTTGGAAAATGACGGGGAGGGCGGAGGTCTCGGGATGTGGGCATTCAAGGGGCACGTACGTTGCAGATTCCCCAAGCTACAGTACACTCCTCGCTGGCGGCAGAGGCCTGGTTCGCCTGACACTCGATGCCTGGCCCGCTGGTCAGTACCGCACGCCATATAATCACAAATTCGAAGGGAGGACATACACAGGTCCATGATGTGGTTTCTGCAGATGGCACAGTTGTCGACGACGATGTCCCAAGCCCAAAGAGCAACGGCATTCCACTATGTACCCGGTTAGTCCGGAGTCCAGTTGCTTTTGTGTCGAGGATGCCGAGATAGATGCTTGGAGGAGAGGGGATGGGGGGGGGGGGGTGGGCCGGCCGGCTACCTTCTTGACCTCGAAGCGCTTCTTTCCCTCAGCGCCCTTTGTGTCGGTGGCGGCGGCCTTCTTTTTTGTCACGGCGCCGGCGCCCGGCGCATCTGTCATGTCGACGTCGGCCATCGTTGATATCGGATCGAGGCTGGGCGCTCTGGAGTCGGAGCTGAGGTGCGGCGAGAGAACTCGGAGGTGTCGTCTGCCCTTGCAAGAATCGTATTGAGGCTGAGGCGGCGGAAAGGTGTGGGGTAAGCTGTTTGCTGCTTAAAGAGGTGCCTGGAACATCCCATGTTGGGCAGGCAATCCCTTGGCTAGCCTATCAGCTGTGGGACAAGGCCGGCAGAGTGGGGTTGTGGCTTGGGTTGTGCAGCGCATCTGAGCAGGCAAGCACGTTTCTTGCACGAGCGGTCTGGATCTTGATCTCGAGGGATCTTATCTACATCGCGCTCCTAGGTTGCCGAGAGCAGATCAACCTTGTGATTCTGGATTAAAAGGCTCAAGCCTAAGCGGCCCACGGGTAGGATTGTAAAAAGGATGCCGTCGGTTATGGCCGTCATTGGAGATGAGGGGACTTTGTGCCGGCGAACGTTGGCAAAGCGGATAGCGAGCACGTTCCCCAAGCAAAAGAATGCACCCCTTTAGAGTATAGTAAACAGGACAGGCAACCGACAGTATACATCCGACCTGGCAGTTTTTTTTCTGGGGGTGTTGTGGCTGGCAATGACAACATGGGCCGGTCAGGCTCGATCACAAGAGCCTGGCCCAATCCCGAGCGCTCTCTCGACAAGCAGATAAACAAACATGATTACCCGCCCAGCCAATACACGATAAAATATAGAGACAGTGGGGTATAACAGTAAGCAATCGGGTGGCGGAAGTTGGCGAAGCCCAAGATTGCACCCCAAACCCACCACGAGTCATTGGCGCTTATGCCTTTTTTTGTCCCAATGGCTGAAGCCGGCAATGGCCAAGCCAAGATGTGCGCGTGGGGACGCGCTTTGTGAAGGGAGGTTGGGTGCTCCAGGCGGTTGCCGCTGCCACTTGTCGCTGCCATTGCCGCTGTCGTAATCATCGTAGGCTGTCGGGCCTTGGTGGCCAATCCGTCTGTGCCTTGGTAAGCTGGGGCCCAATTGAATTTCCCGCAAGCGGTGCCGCAATCCCTGCTGGGATGCCCGCAACCACCCATCGTCATCTCCCTTTCCCCTCACTCCGACCTCGTCTGCCCACTTTCTTTGTTTCGCACCACCACCCTCGCCCTGCCCTCGCAACCGCCTGCTGCTTTTAGATGACACGCCGAGTACGCCGCAGGTCCTGGCTAGAGGAGAACCACGACAAAACAAAAAATAAAACCAAAAAATAAAACCAAGCGAGCGCGACATCGATAGGCCTGGTATCAATACCGAGCATCTCTAGTGCTGTGCAGGACGTTTGTTTTGGTGGCCTCGGCTGTGCCGCATCCGATCGGTTGCTGCCCGCCGCTCCATTCTCAGCCCTCCGCTGCACGCTTGCGCCACCCAGCGCCCTTTGTCGCCCCACAGCCCCAGGCCGCCCGTCGCATTTGTTCCCGCTCCAGCGTACGTCGTCGCCGCCCAACCGCCTCCAGTCATCCTTCATTCTTCCCAACTTCATTCTCTGGCCTGGCGCTTATATTTCCCACGACCTGTTCGTGCGCCAAACCCCCCTCTCCTCTCCTCTCACCAGGCACTTACTTGCCTTTCCCATGCCATCTCTCTAGCACATCTCTCTCTCTCCCACACACATACACACACACAATGCAACAACAAAACACAAACAACGCGAGTACCGGTCGGAAGCAGACCCCGGGGAGGCGTCGTCAGAGCCGCAACACGGCAAATTCACCCGCTGTTCCATCACACCAGCGGAACTACGCCTCGGAAAATGATGCGGCCGACCTGTCCAGAGCGGATGCCGCGTTCCGCAAGGAAATGTCCGATAGTCCCAGGACTCCCCGCAAGTCGAGTCCGTCGGCGCCGCACCCCAGCACCAACGCCAAGTCTCGCACCGGCAACAAACAGCGCTCCAAGAATGCTACAACATCGCCTATCCCCGTGAACTCAGGAAGGCACACTCCTCCGCCAACCATTTCCATGTCGGCAAAGGCGCCTTCAATCGCTGCCTTCGCTGGCGCAACGTTCCACGCCTCCCCCGCTCCCTCTTCGCTCCCGATCCCCAGCTTCATGGCCAAGGCGATGCCCGACTCTCCCGGCGCCGCTGGCTCCAAGAGACCGGCCAGCCAGGAGCCATCTCCGCCGACAACCGACTCTGAAATGCCAACCCCGGCTCCCAAATCGAATGCCGTCGGCCCATCACCCAAGGAGTCGCCGCTCGACATCTTCTTCCGCGCCGACAGGGCCGAGAAGGAACAGGCGAGGCGTGCAAGCTCGACAAACGTCCCTGCACCGATCTTTGGACATTTCTCTCCTCCCTCTCAACCTCTTTCACCGTTGAGGGCCGGTCCGTCTGCTGCCAAGGATCGTCCTTTCCAGCAAGGACGGCCACAAGTCCAGCGCAACACATCGATTGGAAGCTCTCCAGTTGATGCAGGGGGCGCACCTACCAATGGAATGGGGCCGGCCTTCTCCACTCCATACTACGAGCGCATCAAGGCCGCGCGATCGACCGACAAACAATCCCGGGGCGGTCCGGAGATCACCCCAAAGCAGCAGCAGTCCGTCGTTGACCGCAGCGAGGCCCTGAAGAACTTCTTGTTTGCCGGCCAGAAGCAGCCTTCGCCAGCGATGACCAACTCCACCGCCGGGGCCTCGTTGCTGCCCGCTGGAGCTCGCCCACCAAGGTCACACACCCAGAACATGTATGGTGCGCCCTATCTGCACGACACCAACGACCGCCGCTCGGCCAACCTGCGGGCATTCGAGGACGACCTCCGCCGGATGCTCAAGCTCGACTCACCGCTCGGCCTCGCAACAAAGCCGCCAGCTCTCACCAATGCCCACACCTCCTAGTCGCTTCTACTACTCCTTGTTCCCATTCCATGGCGTCGCCGTATTTGCGGCCGGCAACTTGCTGCATAGCGGGCTTTTTTTAAACCAGTCCGCTCGACGAACTTCGAGCCCACCACATCTCGGTCTAGTTGGCCGAGAAACCGCTCATTGGCTTACTGTACAGGAGTGCTACTCCTGTGTTTTCCTTTGTTCTTCATACTCAATATGTCATGTTATCCTATGGCGTTCGGGAGGCCGACTGGACCTTCGGCTGTCGGCGATCTGGCGCACATCAGCCGGGGCGGGATTGAACGGTCGGGTTTATATATCACGGCGATCGGGATATGGTGTCTCTTCATGGGATTTTGGAGTCAAACGGACGGTGTGGAACCGAAGGACCACACAGTTGTTATGGATCATGGATCACATGATTTTTGAAGACATCAGGCCTGTCAGGCGGACATGGCTCTACTTTCTACCTACCCTCCCTATTTCTCTTTCTGCAGTCACTGTTTTCCTTTACTTCAGCTACGCCTTCTTTTGCGCATTTTCTCTTTCTTTACAAAGCCTTGTTCTTTGGGACGATGTAATTTTGGACGGCCGGTTCGATTTCACCAACATCTGGTATGGCATGATAGGGGTGTTATTGCGACGCAGCGGGGCTGATATTCTTTTTCGATGATACCCATCGCCGCTTTGGGGCTTTCATCCAGGGAGGTCAGTATCAGGCCTGATTTTGTTTTCATTCTCTTTCCTTGTTGGCGTCGCTTGACGGCATGGATCTGGTTCCTGGGGGTGTTGGGGATGCTGAGACACGATGCATTGTTATTGGCAGCTGGTGACACATCTCGCCATCATATCAACGGATGATGGTTCGAGATGTGTGATTTGGAGTTGACCGCGGGCTGCATCAGCGGCTTTGGCCGCCCTTTGGTTGGCCCCTATCATCAAAGAAAGGGAATGACAGGAGATGGAACGACAAGAAAGAACAAAACGAAGAAGAAAAAAAACGAGGAAAACCCCAAACTAAAGCACAAAAAAAACATGTCTAATTTTGGGGGGGTTTGTATGGTGGTTTCAGACTCGGCAACGCGGCAGTATACTCTCAGGACATAGCTTTTCTTTATACTGTCAAAACCCACATATTTCCCTCCACCCCTGCTCTCCTGCTGATGCTTCACCATGTACTATGCTTCCATTTAAGTCTGGTTCTCTGCCGTGAAAGTTCGAACCCCGGGAATTGGGCTCCCTCGTACACGTTTTCCGTGGCGAGCATCGAGGATGTTTACTGCGTGCTGGCATATCTTGCTCCTTGGTAGAGTAATAGAAGGTATAGGTTCAGTACTGCAGGGCAGGCAGGACATAAGGATGTAATATGTAATATCATAATCTTTGGAATGTCAGATGCCTACATTTTATAGGGCTGCGGACATGACAGTTGCCCCTTCGTACAGGTGTCAGGCATACTACTGATATCCGTCTGGTACTCTGCTTGACACTGCCGTCAGAGTCACCTACGGTCAAATCAGGAAATGTGGTCGTCCATCAAATGCACAGAACTAAAGCATTTAGCCCACAAAATCCAAGGAAATGCTACATAAACCCCCCTCGCCTCGGTGACGCCTATTTAGCCTTGTTCTGACCTCGCCGCTTCTCCTCTCTGGAGAAGATGACGCCATGTGAGAGGAGGAGATACTTGCTGAAAAAGTTCTCGGCAAAGTGGTCGAACTTTTGGTACGAGGCACCAAGACGGTAGGCGGCCGCTATGCCGCTGACGCAAGCGAGCTCGTGCATGTTCTACATTTCACCCAGGGCCTGTGTCAGCAGACGGCACCCTCTGTCAATGGTGTCAATGGGTGGGGGGGG
>NW_008804545.1:5439524-5449686 GCF_000145635.1 Gaeumannomyces tritici R3-111a-1
TACGTTTTTTTTCCGGTGGTTAACCGGTTCGGCACGTTTAAAACATTTTTTTTGGGCCATTTTTTTGGCTTTTATTATTTTTTTTTTATAATACCCCCGTCCTTTCCGGGTATTTACCCGTTAAAATTCGGTATTTTCCTTATTTTATAAATTTGCTTTTAATAAATTTGCTTTATACGTTTAAACAATTTTTTTCGTAATATCCCTTTTTGGAATTTACAAATTTTTTAATTTATCGTAATTTATCCATTTAATTAAGTATTTTCGTTTCCGCAAAAGCTTTTTATATCCTAACAAAGCCTTTACTTTAAAACGATCCTTTTTTTTTTTCGATTTTTGGTTTTTTATTTTTTGGTTTTTTGCCGGGCCTTTTTTTTAAACGCCCGCAATAAATTTGCCGGAAATACGTCGTATATTCGGTAATTTACCAAAAGCCTTAACCGGAACGCTAAACCGGCTAACCCAACCATTTTTAGGATTTAAAAAGGTCCCAACCATTTGTTCGACAATTTTTTTAACGGCCTTTTTATTTTAATATTTACCGTATTTAGCAGCACCCAATCGCTTACCCCGAAAAGCACCGGGGTTTTGCTTTTATTATAATACTTTTTGTACATATTATTTGCTTTTTTTAATAATTTTTTGGTTTGTTTCCTAATTGCTTTTAAAGCCCCCGCTTTAATTTTAGCCGTTGTTAAAGGTTTTTTTTTAATTACCCGAAAATTATAAAGCTTTCGTAAATAAAACCCTATTAATAAAAACGCCAAGGTTTTTTGCAACCCCAAATGTACGTTCGTATTGTGCATTTACGCTGCCAAATACAACAATAATGCCCAATCGTTTTGCCTTTCGCAACAAAAGCACCGAAAGTAATGCTTTATTATTTGGTTTGTCCGTTCCGTTTGCCCGTCGGTTTAAAAGTAATATGCTATCGATAGCCTTTTTGCAATTTTTAAATGTCCGGCGAAAGTTATTTAAAACCCGTTTGTAAATAGCTTGTTCCGGTTCGATACAATTTTTTCGGGCGTTCCTAATAGCCCCCAAACGTATGCAAACAAAATTTTTTTTAATTTTTTATTGGTTAATTTCGTAAACGTTGGGATAAAAAAGCTATATTTGGTAAACCGGTCAACCATTACCAATATTGCGTTACGCTTTTTGCCGGCTTTATCCATTAACATTAAAAGCTTTTTAATAAAATCCATCGATAGCTTTTGTCCCGGGCGGTTTGGTACGGGCAAAAATGCTAGCAGCCCGTAAAGTGCTTGTATTTTTAATTTCGTTTATTGGCATATTTAATACGTCCGTACGTATTTGCGTACGTTTTTAGCCATACCCGGCTATTTAAATTATTGTTTAAACTTTTTTAAAATTTTGGCTATGCTTTTGTAACCCCCCGTTGGGCTATTGTATTATTCCCAAAGCATTGTTCGTTTAAACGGTGCTAAATTTAAAACCCAAATTTTTTTTTTGTGCTTAAACAAACCGTTGCTAATTTTCCAAACGTTGGGCTTATTTTTTTAAATACCGTTTTAAACGAAATCGTTTTTTGCTTGTACTTTAAAAATGCGCTTTAATATCGTTTTAATATCCTTTTTAATGGTAATCGTCCTTACGTAAGTTGCTTTTTGGAATTTGGCTAGCAAATCGCTTCGAAATTCTTTTTTTGCTTTGTTAATTTCCCCGTTTACGGGTACGTTTTAAAAACGTTTTAACAAATTATTCGCGGGGTTTCGGTATCCTGGCTTCCATTTAATCGTAAAATCGTACTTTGCTAAATTTTTAAACCATTTTATTTAGCGCTTTATTACTTTTTTTTTATTAAAATATGGGTATAATTTAAATGGTTAGTAATTATTTTAACAATTTTTTATAAATAAACCAAATAATGCCGCTATTTTTCGAAAGCTTTTACGATCGTTAACAATTTTAAATTAAAAATCGCATAGCGCAATTTTTTTTATCGTAGCTTTTTTAATATATAAGCTACCGGGTGCTACCGGCCGTTTTGCAATTGTAGCAGCACCGCCTTTATCGCAAAAACCAAAGCGTCGGTCCGTACGCACAACAATTTCGAAAGGTCGAAATGCATTAATACCGGAATTTTCGTAAATAGCAGCTTTAATTTGCAAAAAGCCTTTTTTGCAACATTTTTTAAATAAAATACGGTATTTTTGCTAAAAAGGTCCGTTAAAAGTACAATAATTTTTGCGTAACCTTTTACAAATTTCCAATAATACCCCGTAAAGCCCAGGAATACCTGGATATTTTTAACGCTTTCCGGTATCCTTTACTTTAAAATTGCAATAACTTTGTCCGGCAAGATTTTAACCCTAAATTTGGTTATCCTAAACCCTAAAAAATCGATATTATCCGTTTTAAATTTGCATTTGGCCGGGTTAACGTAAAGTTTAAACCGTTCGAATCGTTTCAATACCGTTTTTACTGCTTTGCGGTGCTTTTTTTATGTTTTCGAAAAAATAAGGATATTATTTAAATATACAATGCAATTATTATTAATTAATTTCCCAAACGTTATATTAATAAAGCTTTAAAACGTTATTAAGGCGTTGGCCAAATCGAAAAGTATTACTAAATATTCGTAATGTCCATACTTGCAGCGAAAAGCAATTTTCCATTCGTTTTTTTATCGGATCCGTATTTTGTAATAAACGTTCTTTAAATCCAATTTGGTAAAATACTAGCTTTTAAATACCCGGTCGAATATTTCGTAAATTAACGGAAATGCCAACCGGTTTTTTTTGGTAACCTTATTAAAACCTTAATAATCGATACAAAAGCGGAATTTCCCGTCCTTTTTTAAAACGAATAAAATCCCGGCGCCGGCGGGGTTAATTAAATGCCAAATCCAACCCTTCGCTATAACTTCGTCGAAATACCTTTAAAAGGTTTTTAATTTTTTTTCGAATAAAGGATAAATGCTTCCGTAAAACGGCATCGTTCTTTTTTTTAATTTAATCGCGTAATTTTAGCTTATATATTTTAGCAAAAGGTTTAATTTATAAAATTGCGCATATTTTGCAATTATCCTTTTAATTTATTCCGGGAAAGCTTTTAGCCTTTTCCCGGGGTTTTTCGGGGTTTCCGGGCGTGCAACCGTTAATACGGCTATCGCTTATCCCAATTGGATTAATTTTTTAGCTATTTCCAACGAAATTATTTTAACCTTTTTAATGGTTACCGGAAATTTCCATTTTATATTTTTAAACCGGATTTTAATGTTTTTTTGTTAAAACCAAAGCATGCCCAACGTAATGTTATACCCGGCCCGGGGCACCATTACGTAAAATACCATTAACTTTCGGGTTATTCCCTAACTATCCGTTACCCAAATTTTGTATTTTTTTACCCTTAGCGTAAGCATGCGTTTTTTGGTATTAAACCACGCCAAATGGCCCCCATTTGGCACCGGTATCTTTTTTGTTTTTACTAAAAAACGGTTGTGCAATAAGTTAACGTCGTTTTTATTGTTAACTAGCGCTTTTAATTTTACCCGGCAACCGTTAATTCGTAAATACATTTCGATTTCCCAGCGCGTTTTAACCGCTAGGGCGCACTTTTAAGCCCCGGTGCTTAAACGGCCAAACAACGGTATCGAATTGGATAGCGATATTTTGCTTTTTTTAAAGCACGCCGGCCGGATATAGCCCAGCTCTTTATACCCGTAACACCGTACTTCGGGCCTTTTCCCCTTCGCTTTTTGTATGGTCGCTAAAGCCAATAAGGTTTTCGAATTGTCCGTTCGTATTTTGCATGCTATAGCAATATAATTTAACTGCCCGTACTTAAAGCAAATAACCGGCTTTTTAAAGGCTAAAACATTTATATCCCCCGGGGTCCTTTTATACGGTTCCGATATTATTTTTATTTTAAAAGCTTTGGCTTGCAATTTTTTTATGGTATAAAAAAGGCTTTTAAATATTACCCGTTTTTAAATTTCGGGGCGGAACCGGTTAAAAAGCAATATCGTTTTTATCCATTCGGGTGCTAATTTGGAAAGGTCGTTTTTTACCAAATCCTAACAAATCCGGAACGTTTCGAACGATTTGTAATTTTTTTGTTTAATAGCGATATCCCCCGCAAACTTTTTAATTGCTAGCTATATCCGCAAATTGGGGTTTTTCGATTTTATTTAAAATTACCGCAAAAAATCGGCCTAAATAAGCAATACCCCGGTATTTAAATAATGCATTTATTTATATTTTGTTTATTGTGCCCGTTAACAATGGTTAAAAATGCTAAAGGCTATTTAAACTTTTATAAGGTCCTTACCGTAACGTTCCTTTTCGTTTTCGAAAATAAATTTGTAATTGTTAATATAATGGGCGATATTTTGCCAAATTGCCGATTTTTTAAATATAAAAAGCTTAAAAATAATTTTATTTTACGTAAAACCTTTTCGTCGTTTAAAAATATTTTTTTTATTTTCGTTTAAGCCTTTATGCGCATATTTTAACCTTTTGTTTTGGATTTTTTAAATTAAGCGGGCGCGTTTGTTTTGGGCTTTTAGCGCGTTATTTATTTTTTGCAATTTTTTTACGAAAAGGTTTTCGAAATCGTTAAAAATTTGCGGGGTTTTTTTAATATTTTGTTCCGGTAGTTTAACGGCCTTTTCCAACGTGCTCGACGTAACGTTAAACGTTATTATGGGCGGTGCGAAATCGCAAATGCTTTTTTTAAATTTGCTTAATCTTTTCCGGTAATTACCCGGGCTTATTCCTTAAATAAAAAAGGTGTAAAAAAAGGAATAATATATTAAGGGTTAATCGGTGCAAAAGCGGGTGGTTACCGGGTTACGGGCCGAATACGGTGTTTTTTTTGTTAAGCTTTCGTAAATTTTTTACTAAAAGTGCTATCGTTTATAAAAATTGTTCCTTTTTTAACTTTCCTTTTTTTCGTACCCTTTTGGGCATTTGGGGTTAATTTTTTAAATTTTCCGCGCTTTAAGCGCTTTCGTACAATTTAAGCTTTACCCTATTTTTTAATTTCGCCATTATGCTTTGGCCGCGATACCGGTAATTTGCCGGCATGTTCCCGGGGGGTTCGTGCCCGGCTGGCTGTTAGCGCCCCCTTTTTCCTTTTTTACCGGGCGGTTTTGCCCGTGCATTTAACGCTCCCCGCTTTTTGCCGGGCGGTTTCGCCCGTGCTCTTAATACAAAGCCAGGTATTTTACGGCTTTAAACCTTTAAAAAGCATATAAATTGCTTCGAATTAAAAAAGGATAAAAATGGATAACCGCTTTCCAAATACGGTTTGGCGTGTACGAATTATTAGTTATAACCTTCGAACTTACCAACGCGTTAACTACTTTCCAACAAATAATTAACCACGTATTTCGAAAGCATTTCGACATTTTCGTTTTAACGTATTTAAACGATATTTTAATATATTTAAAAACGTTGGAAAAATACAAGCAATATATGCACCAAATGTTGCAAAAATTACAAAACGGAAAGTTTTTAATTAACCCGGACAAATGCGTATGGCACGCCCAGGAAATGGTTTTTTTGGGTTTGTTATTACGCTAAAAAAGGTTAAAATAAACCTAGCCAAAGTATAGGAAATAGCCAATTAGCCAGCGCTTACTAACGTACGAAAAGTACGGGCGTTTTTAGGGTTTTTTAACTTTTATTAACGGTTTATGCAAAAGTTTAATGGCAACGCTACGCCATTTACAAATTTTACCAAAAACAATATTTAATTCCATTAAAAAGCACGAAAACAAATTGCTTTCGAGCAATTTAAAAGCGCTATTTTACGGAAACCAATATTGGTTATTCCGAACCCCGATAAACCGTTTAAAATCGAAACCAACGCATCGAATTACGGGATTAAAAAATGTTGCAAGTAAAAGGGATAGGCACGGTGTAAGGCTATTCCGGTTAATATGCTTTAAGGAAAAAAGGATTTGAAGTGCAGGGTCCCGTAAGGGCCTTTGCCCTTTATATATACGTAATTCCCTGTCCTCCTTGCTTATTAAGCTTCCTTTTTAACGCTTGGAAGCGTTATACGCTTCCAAGCAAAGGAACCGCTTTTCCAATGCTTTAAGCATTTAATATTTATGCTTAAAGCTTTTTTATAACAATATATACTATTTACTTTGTAATACACTCCTTAAGCGAGCCTTTTAGGTTGTTTGTAAATAAAACAAAGGGAAATTAGTTGCTATATTAATAGCGTAGGATTTAAAAGCTTACCGCGCTTTTAAAGGTTAATTATAAAAGCGCATTAGCTTTAAAAAGTAATAAAGCAAGCGTTTCCCGCTTTTAAAGGGTAACCGTAAAAGCGCATTAATTTCGAAAAGTAACAAAGCAAGCGTTCCCCGTTGCTAAAAGCAACGAAACAAATGCTTTAATTATAAAAAGTAACGAAATAAATGCTTTAGCCATTACCGGAAAAAAGTAAGCGTAACAATTAAAACCTTTTTTTTTTTATTTCGTTCCGGCCTTTTTTTTTTCCTTTTTATTACCATTTTTTTACCAATTCGTAAATCCTTACGCTTTCGTTTTTATCGTTTAAATTTTTGTTAATACAAAAATTTTTGCAAAAATAAAAGCAAGCAATCGTAAATGCTTTACGCGGCGGCGTAATGTTTTAAAAACGTTATGCGGTGCTAACAAATTGGCTAAAAAATGGGTATTGCCGGTAATAAAGCAACGCGTGCAACCGTTTAAAAGCGCGTTAAACGCGAAAAATTTAACCGGGTTTAAGCCTAAAAAAATAAATTGTAGCTTTTTGCTTTTTTACCAATTTATTGCTTTTTTGTTAATTTCGTTTTGTGCTTATATAATGCGGATTTGCAAGCGGTTATGGCTATTTTAATAATTAAAATTAAGCAAACGGAAAAAGCATTATTTAAAAAAAGGAAAAAACCTAACAAACCAAAAAGGATAAGTAAAAAAAAATAAATCCCCCGCGAAAAAGGATAAGCAACGGGATATAAAAAACGCGCGAAAGCAATAAACTGCCCGCAAAAAGGTTTAAAATAACGCTCAAACAATTAAAGCGATAAAAGCGCGTGCGTTTGCCGAAAGCGCTAAGCGGGTTAAAATTAATTGGGTTCGTTATGCTAAACGAATGGAAGCTTTGCGCCGTTTTTTAATTTAAACCCCAATTAATATTGCCGTAACCGTTTTTAAATTTTTGGTTATTTTTGTTATTTTTCGCACCCTTCGTTTTAATCCTTAACCCAACCCAACCGGTACTTTTTAAGCTTTAATTAAATTAAATAAAAGCTTTGGGCCCGATTAGCTTATTTGTTAAACGATTAAAATTAATTTTAATTTCGATAAATTCGTTAATCGGTTTATTTAAAAAAATAACGATAATAACGATAAGCCCGTCGTTTCCCCCGATACCCGGAAACGCAAAGCAAATAAAAAAACGAGGGTAAATAGCTAAATTAATTCGTTTTTAGCCGTTTTCGCGGGTTTTATGCTAACCACCCCTTTTTTTCCGTTTTAATCCTTAAAAAAAATGCTATTTGGCCTTTCTTTTTAACGAAACCGTTAATTTTTTTTTAACGGAAACGTTTTAATTGGCTTTCCCGATAATACCATTTTTTGCGCGGTTTTATGCGATGGGTGCATTAAAAATTCCTTAACAAAGTTTCGGGGCTTTTGCAATAATAAGCCCATAGCGCGTTCCTTTCGAAATGGTCGTACTTTACGGTATATTTAATGTGCTTAAAGTAATTATTATTGCAACCCCTTTCTTTTTTTGCCTTAATTGCGTATTGCAATTGCTTTATTCCAAAAAAAGCTTTTAGGTAACTTTCGCTTTAAAATTAAAAAGTTTAAAAAAGTGGTAAGTTATTTTTTCGAACCTTACCCGAAACCGGGCAGCAAGCAAAAGGATAAAGCCAAAAAAAGGAATAAAAAGGCTTTCCGTTAAAATAATCCTGCTTTTCGTAGCCCAACCCCAAAAAAAAAATGGTAATAATAACGAAAAAGGTTAAAAAAGTAGCATTAAAGCCGCAATAATTTGGGGTTATTCCTTTTATGGAAATGCTTTTATCCATTAAATAATAGGTAAGGGCTAAAGCTAAAATGGAAAAAAAAAATGAACAAAAAAAAGGTGCAACGCTTTTAAAAGTTACACGCGTTATAATTAAATGCCGTTTTGTTGTTTAAAACCGGCATGCTTTATGCTTATTAATAAAAAAAAAAATTTGCGTTATGCTTTTATGCAAACGTTACACGCTTTTAATATTTGTTTTAAAGTTTTTGGCTGCGTATTAAGCTTGCCAACCCGTTTTTAAAGGAATCGTACAATTTTAAAGCAGCTTTAAATGTTTTAAATTTGTAAAGCGGGAAGTTTTTGGTAAGCCCGTTTGCTAGCATAAAAGCGGTTTTAAAATACATTACGTTAAACGTTTTTTTTTGGTACTTTTAGCGTAATTATATGTTTATAATATTTACGTGCTTTAAAGCCGTATTAATGCGGGTGCCCTTTTTAATTACTAATTGGATCGTTTGTATATTGTTATAGCAAAGCTTTTAAAAAGTATTAATTTTTAAGCGCAAATTTCGGAAAAGCTTTTGTATAGCGATAATTTTTTTTCCGAACTTTATAAGCGCTAAAAGCTTTGCTTTTATAGTAAACATTGTAATGGTAGCTTGTTTTTTTGCTTTTTACGCTAGGGGCTTTTTAAATAAAAATATAACGTATTTTTTAAACAATTTTTTCGTTTTTTTATCGTTAGCGAAAAAAGCGTTTAAAGCAAAAAGCAAATGGTTAAACTTTGGAACGTTTTTTAGCTGGATGCAATAAAATTTTAACTTTTTTAAATACAAAAGGGTATGGTTTGCCGCTTTTAAATGCTTTTTACTTAGGTTTGTAAGGTATTTGGAAAGTTTTGCGCTTGCAAAAGCGATATTTGGGCGGATGGTAATGGCCGTATAAAGTATAAACCCAACTTTTTTTTGCACGGCCAAAATTTCGGCGGGTATCGTTACTCCCGAATTTTTTTTAAACGTTTGGCTGGGTAAAAAGAAACGCTTTACGCTTTTATTCCCAAAGTTAAAAGTATTAACGATTTTATCGACGTAAAAGTTATAATGCAAAGTTATTATTTGTACTTTTTTGTCCTTTACGATTTGGATTTTAAGGAAAATTTTAAATGGGTTTTTTTTATTTTGTATTTTTTTTTAAAACCGTTTAACATTTTCGCTGCCATTTTTAAATGCGTAGCACGGTTAAGGATAATTATGTTATTAACGTACAAAAAAAAGAAAATTTTACGTTTTATGCTTATAAATAAACAAGGCTTTTCCGTTAACAGGGTAAGCTTTAATTTTTAAGGGTTTTTTTAAAGGCTAAGTATTACAATTTCGGTAAATTTCGTAACCCGTACAAAGCTTTTTTAAACCGGGTTACGAACCTTTTTCGGTAATACCTAAAAAGGAATTTTACGTAAACGGGTATATGGTTATTGCTAATTTTTGCGTAAAAAAAAGCTTTGTTAACGTTAATTTAATGCGTTTCGAAATCGAAATAAATTATAATTGCCATTATAATTTTAAAGCTTTTAGCTGCAAGCGTAATAGCGTAAATTTTTTCCAAACCGTTAAGTTATTAATTACTTTTAATTACCGCGCGAAATTTATAATTCGTAACGTAACCGTTTTCGTTAAATTTGTAAATAAATACCCAAGCAATATTAATAGCTTTATTATTAAATAAATTTTTCGGAATTTTTTTTAAATTTTTTTTTAATAACTTGTTAATTTTTTTAAAAGCAAATTGTTTAAATTTTTTTTTATGCGGGTGCGTATTAAGCTTTCGCTAAAATTTTGGAATTTATTGTAATTCGTTTTAATGCAACCGCTTATTTTTTTAAAAGTTATTGCGCTTCGATATTTTCGTTACGGCAATTGCAATTATTTCGTAAATTGGGCAATAATTAAAATTATTTTTTTTAATCGCCGTTTGTTAATTAAACAAATACGTATTAAAAAGGCTTGCTAGCTTTTATTTATTAAGCTTGCTTTAAAAGCAACGTTTTTAATTTCCGGTTTAAAAACGTTAAACGCTATTGCTAAGCCGTAATAAAAAATGGCGTTGTTAAAGTTATTGCGTTATTTGCTTTTCCTTTTTTTTTTTTTTTTTTTTTTTTTTTCTTTGCGGCCGTACGTCGTTG
>NW_008804545.1:5449986-5454579 GCF_000145635.1 Gaeumannomyces tritici R3-111a-1
TTTTTTTTTTTTTTTTCTTTTTGCGGCCGTACGCGTTGCAGCGCAAATTGCTTTAAACGTAATTATTGGCAAATCCGGTAAAAACGCGTTGGAAAAAAAGGTTTTAAGCGAAAGCAAAGGGCCCGTTCTTTTGCAAAATTGGCCTTTGCCCTTTTTAACCGGAAAAAAAGGAAAGCGGCGCTTTTTGCTCGTTTAGGTTTATTTCAAACAAATTTTTAAAAGTTTTAAACGCTTTTGGTATTGCAATTAAAAGCGCCGCAAAGGTGCCGCTTGTAGTTGCAATTGGCATATCCGGTTTTAAAGTAAGCAAGGACCGGTTTGTTGCTTTATAAGGTAAAGCTAACTTTAACGGTTTTAAAGGTTATTTTTTGGGCTTGTTATTACTTTTACCCTTTACCGGCGGAAAGCTATCGCTTTTTCCGGGCCGTATAAAGCCGTAATACGAATTGCTTATACGTGGAAAGCCCGTATTACGCATTTGCTTTGCTTTATGGCCATTTTTTAAAACATTTGGAATTAAAAATTTGTGCGCGTTTGGATTCGGCCCGTTAACCGAATCCTTTGCGGCTTTAGCTTTTGTAATTATAATAAAACCTGGCTTTTTTACCCCCAATTTTTAACTTTAATGCTTGGTAACAAAAGTAAGTGTTTAAAGCTTTTCCGGTTAAAAAAGCCCTAACGCATTAACAATTTCTTTTTGGGTTGTAAACGGGTTTTCCGTTTCGTTATATTTAACCAGCAAATTGTAAATAGCTACGTTAATTGGGTCCTTTTTTTGCTTGCTTTTAAAAAAGCTTTTTTTATTAAATTTAACGTTTTTTGTTATTATTACTTTTTTTTTAACGGAACCCAAATCCGGTAAATGTTAAAAATTTAATAATTTATTAAATATCCAACCCCGGTACAAAAGTTAATTTTAAAATGCTTAAAATCCGCGTTATAAAACCTTTTTACGTTTAAAGGATAAACTTTGCACCCGTAAGCGTAAATGCCGTCCTAATCCGGTTTTAAATCGGTTGTTAAACCCGTAAAAAGCTTTAAAGCGTAATGCCGAAACCACCCCCGAAACCAATTTAAAAGGATATCGTTAAAAGCGCGCATGCTTTTTAACGGTAAAAGATTTATATTTTTTAGCCAAACGGTAACGTAAACCGTTTTTGGCTATAAATGTTTAAAAAAATTTGCGCTTTTACGCATGCATATTTTTTTCGTAATAACGTTTTATTCCGTGCGTTCAATTATCCCGTTAAGCTTGTAAATGTATAACGGTAAAGTTTCGATAACGATGCTTTTAATTTAAATTTATTTTTTGTACTTTAAAAACCCTTTTACAAATATAATAAACTTTTTTTGGTTATATTTAAAAGTAGCAACAAACAATTCGTATTGTTTTTTTACTTACGCTTTCCATTTTTTTAAAATTTTAATAACCGTTGGTTTTTTTTTGTTTGGGAATGTAAAGTTCCAAATTTTGCCGTTATATTCGTTTATTAATAGCAAAACCCAATTTATCCTTAATTTTAACTTAAAGTAATTAAATAAATTAAACCAAACCTTTTAAAAAGGGCGTATGGCTTTTTTTATAAAACGCTTGGAAACGATAGCTATAGCGTAAATTATTGCGCATGCTTCGCATTCGATCCGTTTGGGTCCTTTAATTTTAACGTTTCGGGCGTTCCAAACAAAAGCTTCCAGCGCTTGTAATTTTAAATAACCATTGCGCAAATGCTAAAAATCGGCGGTATTTTTTTGCGGTTTCGTAAAGTCCGAAGTTGGACGCTACGTATGCGTAATACGCTTGCGGCGGAAAAACTTTTTAATTGCAAAAGCTAAAATTGTATTACCGGAAAAGGATTGCAACGTAATTAATACAAAATAAATAACAACGGGTTTGTATTTATAAAATATTACGTTATTTTTGCGCTAAAAGCATTTAACCATTATCCCGTTAATAATTTTTTTAATGCGCAAAATTGCGTTTTTCCCCCAAAATTACACCCTTTTAGCGTTTAAACGGGCTTTCGAAATAATATTAACATAAAAGCCTTTTATTAAAGCAACGTTGTAAAGTTTAAAATTTTTACTTTCGTTTAAAAAGCCAAAAAGCGTACAAATGCTACGTTTTAAAATCGGAAGGTATTAAATGCCGCATTAAACCGTTTCGGTACCGTTTAACGATTGGAATAACCTTTTATTAAAGCGCTTTTTATTGTTAACGATGTAAAACGAATTGCAATTATCGAATAGCGTACTTTTAAAATAAATGTTTTTTATAATATCGAAAGCCAAAAAAACGCTTTAAAATAAAAGCATTTTAAGCATAGCCGCGTTTAAATTCCATTTTTTTTTTAAAGCTTAAAAACCGGAGCTTAACGCGCTTTCGGTTTGTTTTTTTTAAGCGAAAATTTTAAATTTGCTTTTGGAAAAAAAGGATTTTTTAAATAATTTTTAACGGTTTTTTCCAAATTTTTTTTAATTTTTTTGCACTTTTCGTTATTTGGTTTATTGCAAAAACGTTTGGAATTGCCGGTAAGCACGTAAACGAACTTTTAACAATTTTTCGGCTTTTAAAAATGGTTTTAAATGCAAGCCGAGCATTTATATATTGTTGCGTTATTTTGTTAAATGCTTTTAGCTTTTTCGTTTTTGTTTTTAAATGCGTTTTTGAAAGTTAAAAACGCAAGCTTTTTTTTAATGCCCGAATTATTAATGCGGTGCTAAAAAAGGATCGTTAAAAATTTGGTAATTAAAATATCCATTTTTTCCGTAAAATTGCCCGTAATTACTTTTTAACGGTAATGCTTTGTTTAAAAAGGGTTAAAGCGCTTTATATATTTAAAAAAGTTAAACATAAGCGTAAAGCTTTGTATTTTAAAAACGTTTTTAATTTTGGCTTAAGTAAAAATTGTTTGGAATTTTGGAAATTATTAATTAACGTTTATAGTGCTAACGGCCTTTTTAAACGTATTGCGGTACTTTTAAAAAATTATTTAAATTTCCATTATAAAAATAAAAGCGTAAAGCGCTTTTAAACAAATAATAATGCTACAAAAAGTAACGTAATTGTTGGTTTAAATTTTTAATTGCGCGTTTGTAAGCGCAACAAAGTTTACGAAAAAATTAATCCATTTAAAAAAGGTTATAATTTTTTTCGAAACGGTTTTATTTGCGGTATTTTTTGCTTTAAGCGCTTTTTTGTGCTTAGCTTTAAAATTACCTTCGGTAAAAACTAAAAGGGCTTGGAAAAGCTCGGGATTAAATCCTCGCGTAGCTTTGCTTTTGCTTTGCTAAGCTTTTAAACGAATTTCCTTTTTTTTGGTCGAAAGGATCGTTTGCCAAACCAAGCGTTTAAATTTATGGTTTTTAACGTGCTTAGCCCGGGCTTTTGCTGCAAAAAAGTTAAAATCCAAGGTTTGGTTGGCTTGCACGTTGTTCGAAAACTTTAAATTAAAGTTAATTTGGTTTTAAATCCTTAAAATTAATGCGTTTTAACGAAACGCCGTAAATTACGTAAGCCATTATTTTTAATTTTTAAATAACGCTGTTACGAAAAAATCGTTATTTGTACTACCCATAATTGGTAGCAACCGGAAATTCGTAAAAATAAAGCGGTAAAAAATAAAGGGTTAAAAGCTTTAAAAGCGTAAAAACGTAAAAGTTAAAAAAATGGAATTTAATAAGGGTTTTTGGCAACGTTCGGAATTAATAACGGAATTTGCTTCGGCAAAAAAAATTTTGTCGAAGGAAGTTTTAAAAGCGTAAAAATTTTTCCGTAAAAAAATCGCGGAAAGGAAAAGGAAAATAAACGCGCTTAAAGGAGCGCGTTTGGAAACGATTTGATAAAAGTAATAAAAAGGGAATAAATCCGTGCTGCTAAGCCTTTTACTTTACGTTAAAGGGTTTAAAAATTGCCGGGCTTATAATTGTTGCAGGTAAAAGGGATAAGCACGGTGTAAGGCTATTTCGGTTAATATGCTTTAAAAAAGAAAGGATTTAAAATGCAAGGTTCCGTAAGGGCTTTTGCCCTTTATATACACGTAACTCCTTGTCCTCCTTGCTTATTAAGCTTCCTTTTTAACGCTTGGAAGCGTTATACGCTTCCAAGCAAAGGGACCGCTTTTCCGATGCTTTAAGCATTTAATATTTATGCTTAAGGCTTTTTTATAACAGTATATACTGTTTACTTTGTAACAAAAAATAATTAAATTAACGAAATAAAAAAAAAAGCTGCACCTTTGCGCTTTTTTTTTCGCAAAAATTTAAAAAATTTAAATTAAATTACCAAATTTATAATAAAAAGCTTTTCGTTATTATTAAAGCTTTGGAAAAATAAAAGGTTTATTTATATAAAGCAAATTATCAAGTTACAATATATACCAACCACAAAAATTTAGCACATTTTATTACAAACCAAAACCTTAATAAGCGTTAAATCCGTTGGAACCAGTATTTTTAAAATTACAATTTCCAAATTTTATACCGAAAAGGATCGAAAAACGGGAAAGCAAACGTTTTAAGCAAAAAAAACAATTACGAAATCGCTATTCCAAAAAAAACCAAAACGCTTTTAGCTTATAAGCCAAAAGGAACGTT
>NW_008804545.1:5456986-5463197 GCF_000145635.1 Gaeumannomyces tritici R3-111a-1
TAAACTGGCAAATTTAAAGCAAAAAAAAANAAAAAAAAAAAAAGTTAGTAAATAACCAGGCATGGATTGCCCGGTTAACTGCTAAAGTCGCACCGGGGGTCGAACCCAAAACTTCCCGCTACGAAAGCAAACGCGTTACCATTGCGCTATACGACCAAAAAAAGTTATTAAAAAAGTTATAACTTACCCGGTTAAAAAAGGGCTAACGGGTTAAGGTTAAAATTAACTTTTAACGCGGTTCAATTAAGAAATAAAGGAAAGAAATCGGGTTAAAAGGAGGAAAAGGGACTAATCGCTACCAAAACAACCTTTTCCCGTTCCGCTCGTTTTATTTATTCCAACTTTTCCACAATTTTAATACCCCGAAACAACGCCCGCAGCTGCTTTTTAAGCCAAAGGTTTTTTTGCTTGCAAAAACGCTCGAAACGGTTGTTTAAAGCACAACGTTTAACTTTAATAGCTTGCATTTCGGCCTTAATTTTTTGGTATTAAAAACCGATAAAACGCAGCTATTTAAGTAAAAAACTTAAAATGTTGCAACCAAAACGGTTGCAAGCGAAACACTTTACGCAACGAAAAAAATCCTACAAAAGGGCGGGGCGAATATTTTTTTTAAAAACGTTCCGATAAAAAAAGCAAAAATTTATATTTATAGCTAATGCAAAAATTAAAGCAAAAAGGTTTTTGCGCCAAAAGGTTAAGCGCGCAAAGCGTTTTTGTATTTAATTTAACATTATTAAAAAAAAAACGGTTAAATAGTAAGGAAAAATAATACTTACAACTAACAATGGGAGGAATGGATATAAGCAAGCCAAAAAGGCTTGGCCAATAAAAAGGAAATTTAATGTTACGACCAATAATTACCCGGCCAAAATTGGAAGCTAAAAAAGCGAAAGGAAAGCACGCGCTTACCCTTTACTACAAAAAAGCTTAAATAAGCCGTTTGTAATTTATTAATAAGGTTACAAGTCCTCGTGGCGCAGTGGTTCAGCGCTGGGAGGTCCTTTTTGGAGGACGCAGGTTCGACTCCTGCCGGGGACACCGGGTTTTTTGTTTCGCACGTGCAAAAAAGCGATTTATTAAGCCCTAAACCGTTCCGACGTTTTTCCGAACAGTTGGTCCCTACAACAAAGAAAGCCCACAGCAACAAAAGACTTTATCCTTATCGACGAGCCCTATGGCACTTACGTGCGACCTCCCTTCGATTCCAGCGAAGCCATTTGCGACCCGTTAGCGGGGTTCCCTACCCCCGAGCCCTGTAACGCACGTGCCGAAGGTTTAAGCAAAAGGCCCCCTTAAAGCACGTGCAGCTTGTAAACGCACAAGTTATAAAGCAAACAAAAAAATAAAGACCTTGGGCCAAAATAAATCCGACCGGCTATCGAAATAGTAGCGCCGGGGTTGCGGCGAGGGATAAAAGTACCGATAGCGACGAAAGCAATTCCGATAACAAAGTCGGCCGATAAAATGATAGCACCAATTAAAAAAAAGGAAAGGACCGCTTTCGAAAAGGCGCGCCTGGCCCGGAAAATAAAAGGAATACGCTTTGGTTGGAAAAGGTAAAATTTAATAATCGACGAATAAATTTTATAATAAAATAAAATATTGTTAATTCGGTCGTTTGGATTTCGCAAATAAAACCCGGATCGTAATGTGCTATTTGGGATTGTAGCGCGTAAGTTGTAGCGCGCTTTTTATGCACGCTCGTGTTCGTGCCTTTTTAATTATTAATGTAATTTTATGTGCAGGATTTTTACTTACGAAAAAAACGCGCAATCGCAAAGCCTTCGAAAGGAAGGGGTTTTTATCCAGCTTTATACCAAATAGCTATCGGCTGGAGGCACGGTTTCTTCCTTTATGTAATTAACCCGATCCGTAGTGCTCCCCATGTGCTATATAGCTCGAACGGGGTAAATAAATTTATATATAATAAGGTTACAAATTATTTAAATAATTTGTAATTTATTAATAAAATTACAAATTACCACTTTGGAAAGCTTGGAAATAGTGTTAAAAGCACGGGCGAAACCGCCCGGCAAAAAACGGGGGGCGTTAAAAAAACGGGCGAAACCGCCCGGCAAAAAAGGAAAAAAAGGGCGCTAGCAACCAACTAAGCACAAACCTTCCCGGAAACATGCCGGCGAGCTACCGGTATCGCGGCCAAAGCATAATAGCAAAGCTAAAAGATAAAGTAAAGCTTAAATTGTACGAAAGCGCTTAAAGCGCGGAAAATTTAAAAAACCAACCCCGCGTGCCTAAAAAGGCACGAAAAAAAGGAAAATTAAAAAAAACAATTTTTGTTAGCAATAACACTTTTGGTAAAAAATTTACGGAAATTTAATAAAGGAAATACCGCATTTGGCCCGTAACCCGGTAATTATTCGTTTTTGTACTAATTAACTTTTTAACATATTATTTTTTTTTTTACCTTTTTTATTTGGGAAATAAGCCCGGGTAATTACCGAAAGGGATTAAGCAAATTTAAAAAGGGCATTTGCGATTTCGCACCGTTTATAATAACGCTTAACGTTACGTTAAGCACGTTAAAAAAAGCCGTTAAGCTATCGGAACAAAATATTAAAAAAGCCCCGCAAATTTCCAACGATTTCGAAAACCTTTCCGTAAAAAAACTGCAAAAAATAAACAATGCGCTGGAAATTTAAAGCAAACGCGCTTGCTTAATCCAGAAAATCCAAAATAAAGGGTTAAAGCATGCGTATAAAAGCTTAAACAAAAATAAAAGAAATACCTTTAAGCAACGGAAAGGTTTTACGTAAAGCAAAGTTACTTTTAAACCTTTTATATTTAAAAAATCGGCAATTTGGCAAAATATCGCCCATTACATTAACAATTACAAATTTATTTTCGAAAGCAAAAGGGAACGTTACGGTAAAAACCGTATAAAGGTCCAAATAACCTTTAGCATTTTTAACCATTATTAACGGGCGCAATAAATAAAATACAAGCAAATGCATTATTTAAATACCGGGGTATCGCTTATTTAAACCAATTTTTTGCGGTAATTTTAAATAAAATCGAAAAACCTTAATTTGCAAATATAGCTAGCAATTAAAAAGCTTGCGGGGGATATCGCTATTAAACAAAAAAATTACAAATCGTTTAAAGCGTTTCGAATTTATTAGGATTTGGTAAAAAACGACCTTTTCGAATTAGCATTTAAATGGATAAAAACGATATTGCTTTTTAACCGGTTTCGCTCTAAAATCCAAAAACGGGTAATATTTAAAAGCTTTTTTTACATTATGGAAAAATTGCAAGTTAAAGCTTTTAAAGCAAAAATAATATTAAAATTGTATAAAGGGATGCCGGGGAATACAAATATTTTAACCTTTAAAAAGCCGGTTATTTGTTTTAAATGCGGGCAATTGGGTTACATTGCTATAGTATGCAAAATACGAACGAATAACCCGGAAACCCCGTTGGCCCTAGCAATTACATAAAAGGCAAAGGGAAAAAAGCCCGAAGTACGGTATTACGGGTGTAAAAAGCTAGGCTATATCCGGCCGGCGTGCTTTAAAAAAAGCAAAATATCGCTATTTAATTCGATACCGCTATTTAGCCATTTAAACATTGGGGCTTAAAAGTGCGCCCCGGCGGCCAAAACGCGTTAAAAAACCAAAGTATATTTACGAATTAACGGTTGCCGGGTAAAGTTAAAAGCGCTGGTTAACAATAAAAGCAACGTTAATTTGCTGCACAGCCATTTTTTGGTAAAAATAAGAAAAATACCGGTGCCAAACGGGGGCTATTTGGCGTAATTCGATACTAAAAAACGCATGCTTACGTTAAAGGTAAAAAAATACAAAATTCGGGTAACGGATAGCTAAAAAATAACCCGAAAATTAATGGTATTTTACGTAATAATGCCCCGGGCCGGGTATAACATTACGTTAAGCATGCTTTGGTTTTAGCAAAAGGATATTAAAATCCGGTTTGGGAATATAAAGTAAAAATTCCCGGTAATTACCAAAAAGGTTAAAATAATTTCGTTGGAAATAGTTAAAAAATTAATCCAATCGGGACAAGCAATAACCGTACTAACGGTTGCACGCCCGAAAACCCCGGAAAATCCCGGGGAAAAATTAAAAACTTTTCCGGAATAAATTAAAAGGATGGTTGCAAAACATGCGCAATTTTATAAATTAAACCTTTTGTTAAAATATATAAGCTAAAATTACGCGATCGAATTGGAAAAAAAAACGATGCCGCTTTACGGAAGCATTTATTTTTTATTTAAAAAGGAATTAAAAACTTTCCGGGGGTATTTTAATAAAATTATAACAAAGGGTTGGATCCGGCATTTAATTAACTTTGTTAACGCCGGGATTTTGTTCGTTTTAAAAAAGGACGGGAAGTTCCGCTTTTGTATCGATTATTGGGGTTTTAATAAAATTACCAAAAAAAACCGGCTAACACTTTCGTTAATTTACGAAATATTTAACCGGGTATTTAAAAGCTAGTACTTTACCAAATTAAATTTAAAAAACGCTTATTACAAAATACGAATTTAATAAAAAAATAAATGGAAAATTGCTTTTCGCTGCAAGTATAAACATTACAAATACTTGGTAATGCTTTTCGGTTTGGCTAACGCTTTAATAACGTTTTAAAGTTTTATTAATATAGCGCTTAAGAAATTAATTAATAGCAATTGCATTGTATATTTAAACGATATCTTTATTTTTTCGAAAATATAAAAAAAGTACCGCGAAGCAATAAAAACGGTGCTAAAACGATTCGAACGGTTTAAATTTTACGTTAGCCCGGCCAAATGCAAATTCGAAACGAACAGTATTAACTTTTTAAGGTTTAAAATAATTAAATTTGGGGTTAAAATCCTGCCGGATAAAATTATTACAATTTTAAAGTAAAAAATATCGAAAAGCGTTAAAAATATTTAAGTATTTTTGGGCTTTACGGAGTATTATTGGAAATTCGTAAAGGGTTACGCGAAAATTACTATGCTTTTAACGGATTTTTTTAGCAAAAACACCGTATTTTACCTAAAAAATGTTGCGAAAAAGGCTTTTTGCAAATTAAAATTGCTATTTACAAAAGCTTTGGTATTAGTGCATTTTAATTTTTCGAAACCGTTATGCGTACGGATTAACGCTTTGGCTTTTGCGATAAAAACGGTGCTATTGCAGCTATAAAACGGCCGGTAGCACCCGGTAACTTACATGTCGAAAAAATTACAACAAAAAAAATTGCGCTATACAATTTTTAATTTAAAATTGATAGCAATTGTAAAAGTTTTCGAAAAGTAACGGCATTATTTAGCTTACTTACAGGAAATTGTTAAAATAATTATTAACCATTTAAACCATATTTATATTTTAACAAAAAAAAGGTAATAAAGCGTTAAACAAAATGGTTCGAAAATTTAGCAAAATATAACTTTACGATTAAATAAAAGCCAAAATACCAAAACTTTGCGGATAATTTGTTAAAACGTTTTTAAAACATACCCGTAAACGGGAAAACCAATATAGCAAAGGAAAAATTCCGAAACGATTTGTTGGTTAAATTTCGAAAAATAATTTACGTAAAAACGATTATTATTAAAAAGGATATTAAAACAATATTAAAGCGCATTTTTAAAGTATAAACAAAAAACGATTTCGTTTAAAGCAATATTTGGAAAAACAAGCCCAACGTTTAAAAAATTAATAACGATTTGCTTAAGCACAAAAAAAAATTTAAATTCCGAATTTAATACCGTTTAAACGGATAATGCTTTAAAAACAATACGATAACTTAACGGGTAATTACAAAGGCATGGCTAAAATTTTAAAAAAGTTTAAACGGCAATTTAAATGGCCGGATATAGCTAAAAACGTACGCAAATACGTACGAACGTATTAAATATACTAGCAAATTGTTAAGGGTTAATCGGTGCAAAGGCGGGTAGTTACCGGGTTACGGGCCGGATGCGGTATTTCCTTTGTTAAGCTTCCGTAAATTTTTTACCAAAAGTGCTATCGCTAACAAAAATTGTTCTTTTTTTAACCTCCTTTTTTTTCGTGCCCTTTCGGGCACCCGGGGTTAATTTTTTAAATCTTTTGCGTTTTAAACGCTTTCGTGCAATTTAAGCTTTACCTTATTTTTTAATTTCGTTATTATACTTTGGCCGCGATACCGGTAATTTGCCGGCATATTTTCGGGGGGTCCGTGCCCGGTTGGTTGTTAG
>NW_008804545.1:5463734-5476315 GCF_000145635.1 Gaeumannomyces tritici R3-111a-1
TTTCGCCCGTGCATTTAACGCTTTCCGCTTTTTGCCGGGCGGTTTTGCCCGTGCTTTTAACATATTGCCCTTTTCCGATACGGCTTGTTCCAAGCCGTTTGTACCGCGCGTACGACCCCGTAAGTAACCGGTAACTTACGGTATCCCGCTAAACCGCCCCAATGCCCGGCAACGCTTGGGAAAACCGGCTATAAAATTTTGTAGCATTTGGAAAAATAAATCCGTACCGGCATATAAAAGGCTTTTTTTCCCGTTTAAAATTACGAGCCCTTTTTTTTTCCTTTTTGTACATTTAATAACCATTTTAATAATTTTAACGATTGTAACCGTAAGTAGTTAATGTTTGGCCGTTCTTTTTAAATACCTGGATGTTAAGGGTTAATTGGTGCAAAGGCGGGTGGTTACCAAGTTACGGGCCGGATACGGTGTTTTTTTTGTTAAACCTCCGTAAATTTCTTACCAAAAGTGCTATCGCTAACAAAAATTGTTTTTTTTTAACCTTTCCTTCCTTCGTACCTTTTCGGGCACCCGGGGTTGGTTTTTTAAATTTTCCGCGCTCCAAACGCTTTCGTGCAATTTAAGCTTTATTTTATTTTTTAGCTTTGCTATTATACTTTGGCCGCAATACCGGTAATTCGCCGGTATATCCCCGGGGGGTTCGTGCCCGATTAATTACTAACGCCCCCTTTTTCCTTTTTTACCGGGCGGTTTCGCCCGTATATTTAACGTTTTTCGCTTTTTGCCGGGCGGTTTTGCCCGTGCTTTTAACATATTGCCTTTTTCCGATACGGCTTGTTCCAAGCCGTTTATGCCGCGCGTGCAACCCCGTAAGTAGCCGGTAGCTTACGGTATCCCGTTAAGCCGCTTTAATGCCCGGCAACGCTTAAAAAAACCGGTTATAAAGCTTTGTAATATTCGGAAAAATGGGTCCGTACCGGCATATAAAAGGCTTTTTTTCCCGTTCGAAGTTACGAGCCCTTTTTTTTCTTTTTTGTGCATTTAATAACCATTTTAATAACTTTAACGATTGTAACCGTAAGTAATCGGTATTTGGCCGCTCTTTTTAAACATTTGGATTTAACCGGTAATTGCAAATGTTATCCTTTGTACCCAATTACGTAAGGAAGGTAATGTTTTTTCGGGTATTTGCTTTAAGTTTTTCGGTTCCAACCGGCCCGTTAGCCTTTCTTAATAACCCCCCGGTATTTTCCTTAATTATCGTAATTTAGTTGGATTTAAATTCGGTTTCGCCGAAACTTTTAATTTTTTAAATCCTTAACGATCGCTTTGCCGGTAACCTTTCGGTAAGCTTTTTAAATATTGCGGGTTTATCGGGCCTTTTTGCGCTTGCAACTTTTTAGGATTCCCGCAAGCGTTTTGCTAATAACCCCCCGGCGGGCTTTAACCGCCGCAGCAAAAAAACTTCCGCCGAAAAAAAGCGTAAAGCGCGCAACGAACGCCGCCGCAACGCTTTTAATTTTAATAAATTTACCCCCAAAACGGACATTGCCTTTTTTTCGTTTTATATAAATATCCGCAACGCGCTCCCGTTGCGGGAAATTATCGATTTTTAATAAAGCAATAATTAAAATTTTATCCGTTTGCCTTTTTTTAAAAATAATTATACGGAACGTACGGTATTTTGTAACCGCTATTTTGGTTATTAAATATATTAAAATTATGCCGTTAACCTTTATATGCCGATATGCTTTAATAATTATACGGGATTTTTTAAATATATTTATTGCAAAAATATGGTTAGCAACAAAGCTTGCATTAAATTTCCTAAATGGTTTTAAAAAATAGCCTAAAACCTTTACAAAATTTTAAATACCGTTTACAAGCAATTGCTTAAAACGATACCGGAGCTTTTTAAAAAGCTTACCAAAATTTAATTTCGCGTTTGCAAGGCTATCCAAAAAGCTAAATCTTTTTATACTATATCGGCCGAACAATTTGCGCGTTACAAACGTTAAACCGTTATCCAAAAGCGCATTTAACGCAAAATTGCTAACGCTACAACATTAAAAGCTATTTAAAACATTTTTTAATAGCTTTACGTTATTACCGTTTAAACGAAAAAGCAAGCTTAAGCTTTGGCTAGTATCGGTAATTCTTTTAACAAGGTAAAAGCATCTTTTAAGCGTTTCGAAAAAGGTATGGTTGCTTTTTTTAATGGCATTGCCGCTAATTTTGCCATAATTGCGGCGCATTTAAATACTTAGGCTTACAATCGCGCGGTTCCCCGTAAAAGTGCGGCGTCCGTATTAACGCCGGAAAGTACCGCCTTCGGCGCTAACAACTTTAGCGGCAACAATTATAGCGCTAGCAAAAAAAACGTAATTTCCAAAGGTTTTGGTTTTTTTAAATACGGCATTTAATTAATTTTTTTTACATATTTTTTTAATTAATTATTAATATTCCCTTTTCGAAAAGTGGTTAATTTTAAATTTTTTTCGTTAATTTGTTACAATTAAAATTATAATTTTTTTTCGTTATATTGCTTTTATAACATTGCGAAATTCCAATGTTTTTAATTACCAATTAAGTTTTAATATTTTAATAAATAATTTTAAAATGCTTTTTTTTTGCTTTTTAATAGGTTTAAATACCGCCAATATGCATTTACCGCTACCCGAACGCTTAAGCCCGTCCGCCGTACCATCCGGAAATTTTTTTACTTTTTTTTTGGGCAAACAATGGTATTTTTTATTACAACGTACGTTTAAAATGCAATAATTGCTTTAGCGTATTGCGTTAAGCATGCTTTTTACGAACTTTTTAAAATGTGCTATACTTTGCATATCCTTTAAAATTTAAATGTATTGCATTATTAATTTAAAGCGTTTTCCGTACTATACCGTTTTTATTTAACTTTTTGTTTATAAAATACAATATTTTACGGCTATTACAAACCGTTTACGGGTTTTTTTACGTTTTTTTCCGGTGGCTAACCGGTTTGGCACGTTAAAACATTTTTTTGGGCCATTCCTTTGGCTTTTATTACTTTTTTCCTATAATACCCCCGTCCTTTCCGGGTATTTACCCGTTAAGGTTCGGTATTTTCTTTATTTTGTAAATTTGCTTCCAATAAGCTTGCTTTATACGCTTAAACAATTTTTTTCGTAATATCCCTTTTTAAAATTTACGAATTTTCCGATTCGTTGTAATTTATTTATTTAACCAAATATTTTCGTTTTCGCAAAAGCCCTTTATATCCCAACAAAGCTTTTATTTCGAAACAATCCTTTTTTTTTTTCGATTTTTGGTTTTTTATTTTTTGGTTTTTTACCGGGCCTTTTTTTAAACGCCCGCAATAAATTTACCGGAAATACGTTATATATCCGGTAATTTACTAAAAGCTTTAACCAAAACGCCAAACCGGTTAACCCAACCATTTTTAAAATTTAAAAAGGTCCTAACCATTTGTTTAATAATTTTTTAACGGCCTTTTTATTTTAATGTTCGCCGTATTTAGCAATACCCAATCGCTTACCCTAAAAAGCACCGGGGTTTTGCTTTTATTATAATATTTTTTGTACATATTATTTGCTTTTTTTAGCAATTTTTTGGCTTGCTTCCTAATTGCTTCCAAAGCCCCCGCCTTAATTTTAACCGTTACCGAAAGTTTTTTTTTAATTACCCAAAAGTTATAAAATTTTTATAAGTAAAACTTTATTAGCAAAAACGCCGGGGTTTTTTTGCAACCCCAAATGCACGCTCGTATTATGCACTTACGCTATTAAATGCAATAACAACGCCCAATCGTTTTGCTTTTCGCAATAAAAGCACCGGAAATAATACTTTATTATTTGGTTCGTTCGTTCCGTTTGCCCGTTGGTTTAAAAATAGTATGCTATCGATAGCTTTTTTGCAATTTTTAAATATTTGGCAAAGGTTATTTAAAACCCGTTTGTAAATAATTTGTTTCGGTTCGATACAATTCCTTTGGGCGTTTTTAATAGCTTTTAAACGTATGCAAATAAAAGGTTTCCCAATTTTTTATTGGTTAATTTCGTAAACGTTAAAATAAAAAAGTTATATTTAATAAACCGGTCGACCATTACCAATATTGCGTTGCGCTTTTTACCGGTTCCATTTACTAACGTTAAAAGCTTTTTAATAAAATTTATCGATAATTTTTATCCCGGGCGGTTTAATACGGGCAAAAATGCTAGCAACCCGTAAAATGCTTATATTTTTAATTTCGTTTGCTGGTATATTTAATACGTCCGCATATATTTGCGTACGTTTTTAACTATACCCGGCCATTTAAATTGCCGTTTAAGCTTTTTTAAAATTTTAGCCATGCTTTTGTAACCTTTCGTTGGGTTATCGTATTGTTTTTAAAGCATTATCCGTTTAAACGGTACTAAATTCGAAATTTAAACTTTTTTTTGTACTTAAACAAACCGTTATTAATTTCTTAAACGTTAAACTTATTTTTTTAAATACCGTTTTAAATAAAATCGTTTTTTGCTTATGCTTTAAAAATGCGCTTTAATATCGTTTTGGTATCCTTTTTAATGGTGGTCGTTTTTACGTAAGCTATTTTTTGGAATTTAACCAGCAAATCGCTTCGAAATTTTTCTTTTGCTATATTGGTTTCCCCGTTTATTAATATATTTTAAAAACGTTTTAATAAGTTATTTGCAAAATTCCGGTATTTTGGCTTCCATTTAATCGTAAAATCGTATTTTGCTAAATTTTCGAATTATTTTATTTAGCGCTTTATTACCTTTTTTTTTATTAAAATATAGGTATGGTTTAAATGGTTAGTAATTATTTTAACAATTTTTTATAAATAGGCTAAATAATGCCGCCATTTTTTAAAAGCTTTTACGATCGCTAACAATTTTAAATTAAGGATTGCATAGCGCAATTTTTTTTGTTGCAGCTTTTTTAATATATAAATTATCGGGTGTTACCGGCCGTTTTGTAATTGCAATAATACCGCTTTTATTACAAAAGCCAAAGCGTCGGTCCGCACGCATAACGGTTTCGAAAAGTTAAAATGTACCAATACCGGAGCTTTCGTAAATAGCAATTTTAATTTGCAAAAAGCCTTTTTCGCAATATTCCCCAAATAAAATACGGTATTTTTGCTAAAAAGGTTCGTTAAAGCACAGTAATTTTCGCGTAACCCTTTACAAATTTCCAATAATACCCCGTAAAATTTAAAAATACCTAAATATTTTTAACGCTTTCCGGTATCCTCCATTTTAAAATCGCAATAATTTTATCCGGCAAAATTTCGACCCCGAATTTGGTTATTTTAAATTTTAAAAAATCGATATTATCCGTTTCGAATTTGCATTTGGCCGGGTTAACGTAAAGTTTAAACCGTTTAAATCGTTTTAGCACCGTTTTTATTGCTTTACGGTACTTTTTTTATATTTTTAAAAAAATAAGGATATTATTTAAATATACAATGCAATTGCTATTAATTAATTCCTTAAACGCTATATTAATAAAATTTTAAAACGTTATTAAAGCGTTGGTTAAACCGAAAAGCATTATTAAGTATTCGTAATATCCATATTTGCAACGGAAAGCAATTTTCCATTCGTTTCCTTATCGGATTCGTATTTTGTAATAAACGTTTTTTAAATTTAATTTGGTAAAGTATTAGCTTTTAAATACCCGGTCGAATATTTTGTAAATTAACGGAAATGCTAGCCGGTTTTTTTTAATAACTTTGTTAAAACCCCGATAATTGATACAAAAGCGGAACTTCCCGTCCTTTTTTAAAACAAACAAAATTCCGGCGCCGGCGGGGTTAATTAAATGCCAAATTTAACCCTTTGCTATAATTTCGTTAAAATATTCCCGGAAGGTTTTTAATTTTTTTTTGGATAAAGGATAAATGCTTTTGTAAAACGGTATCGTTTTTTTTTCCAATTCGATCGCGTAATTTTAGCTTATATATTTTAGCAAAGGGTTCGATTTATAAAATTGCGCATATTTTGCAATTATTTTTTTAATTTATTCCGGGAAAGCTTTTAGCCTTTTCCCGGGGTTTTTCGGGGTTTCCGGGCGTGCAACCGTTAATACGGCTATCGTTTGTTCCAATTAAATTAATTTTTTAACTATTTCCAACAAAATTATTTTAACCTTTTTAATAATTACCAGGAACTTTTACTTTATATTCCCAAACCGAATTTTAATATTTTTTTGCTAAAGTTAAAACATGCTTAACGTAATGTTGTACCCGGCCCGGGGCATTACTACGTAAAACATTATTAATTTTTAGGTTATTCCTTAGCTATTTATTACTTAAATTTTGTATTTTTTTACTTTTAGCGTAGGCATGCGTTTTTTAGTATCGAACCACGTTAAGTAACCCCCGTTTAACACCGGTATTTTTTTTGCTTTTATTAAAAAACGGTTGTGCAATAAGTTAACGTTGTTTTTATTATTAACCAACCCTTTTAATTTTACCCGGCAACCGTTAATCCGTAAATACATTTTGGTTTTCCAACGCGTTTTAGCCGCCGGGGCGCACTTTTAAGCCCCGGTGCTTAAACGGCTAAATAGCGGTATCGAATTGGGTGGCGATATTTTGCTTTTTTTAAAGCACGCCGGCCGGATATGGCCCAATTTTTTATACCCGTAACATTGTACTTCGGGCCTTTTCCTTTTCGCCTTTTGTATAATCGCTAAGGCTAACGGGGTTTCCGGGTTATCCGTCCGTATTTTGCATGCTGCAGCGATATAGTTTAATTGCCCGTACTTAAAGCAAATAACCGGCTTTTTAAAGGTTGGAACATTTATATTCCCCGGGGTCCTTTTATACGGTTCCGATATTATTTTTGTTTTAAAAGTTTTAGTTTGCAATTTTTTTATAATATAAAAAAAGCTTTTAAATATTACCCGTTTTTGGATTTCGGGGCGAAGCCGGTTAAAAAGCAATATCGTTTTTATTTATTCGGGTGCTAATTTGGAAAGGTCGTTTTTTACCAAATTTTAACAAATTCGGAACGTTTTAAACAATTTGTAATTTTTTTATTTAATAGCGGTATTTTTCGCAAGCTTTTTAATTGCTAACCATATCCGCGAATTGGGGTTTTTCGATTTTGCTTAAAGCCACCGCAAAAAATCGGTTTAAATAAACGATATTCCGGTATTTAAATAATGCATTTATTTGTATTTTATCCATTGTACCCGTTAACAATAATTAAAAGTGCTAAAAATTATTTAAACCTTTATACGGTCCTTACCATAACGTTCCTTTTTACTTTCGAAAATAAATTTATAATTGTTAATGTAATGGGCGATATTTTGCCAAATTGCCGATTTTTTAAGTATAAAAAGTTTAAAGGTAATTTTATTTTACGTAAAACCTTTTCGTTGCTTAAAAGTATTTTTTTTATTTTCGTTTAAACCTTTATGCGCATATTTTAACTTTTTGTTTTAAATTTTTTGGATTAAGCGGGCGCGTTTGCTTTGGGCTTTTAACGTATCGTTTATTTTTTGCAATTCCTTTACGAAAAGGTTTTTAAAATCGTTGGGAATTTGCGGGGCTTTTTTGGTATTTTATTCCGGTGGTTTAGCGGCTTTTTCCAACGTGCTCGACGTAACGTCGGGCGTTATTATAAGCGGTGCAAAGTTACAAATGCCTTTTTTAAATTTGTTCAATCCTTTTTGGTAATTACCCGGGCTTATTCTTTAAATAAAAAAGGTGTAAAAAAAGGAACAATATATTAAGGGTTAATCGGTATAAAAGCGGGTAATGTTAAAAGCACGGGCGAAACCGCCCGGTAAAAAGCGGGGAGCGTTAAATGTACGGGCAAAACCGCCCGGCAAAAAAAGAAAAAAGGGGCGCTAGCAGCCAGCCGGGCACGGACCCCCCGGGAACATGCCGGCAAGTTACCGGTATCGCGGCCAAAATATAATAGCGAAATTAAAAAATAAAATAAAGTTTAAATTGTACGAAAGCGTTTAAAGCGCGAAAAACTTAAAAAACCGACCCCGGGTGCCCGAAAGGGCACGAAAAAAAAAAGGTTAAAAAAGGAACAATTTTTATTAGCGATAGCACTTTTGGTAAAAGATTTACGGAAGTTTAACAAAAGAAATACCGTATCCGGCCCGTAACCCGGTAATTACCCGCTTTTGCACCGATTAACCTTTAACATATTGTTTTTTTTTTTACATTTTTTTTATTTGGGAAGCAAGCCCGGGTAATTACCGAAAAGGATCGAACAAATTTAAAAAAGGCATTTGCAATTTTATACCGTTTATAATAACGCCCGACGCCACGTTAAGCACGTTGGAAAAAGCCGTTGGGCCACCGGAACAAAATACTAAAAAAGCCCCGCAAATTCCCGATAATTTCGAAAACCTTTTCGTAAAAAAGCTGCAAAAAATAAACGACGCGCTGGAAGCTTAAAACAAACGCGCCCGTTTAATTTAAAAAATCCAAAATAAAAGGTTAAAGCATGCACATAAAAGTTTAAACGAAAATAAAAAAAATACTTTTAAACAACAAAAAGGTTTTACGTAAAACAAAATTACTTTTAAGCTTTTTATGCTTAAAAAATCGGCAATTTAACAAAACATTGCTTATTACATTAACAATTACAAATTTATTTTCGAAAGCAAAAAGGAACGCTACGGTAAGGACCGTATAAAAATTTAAATAATTTCCAGCACTTTCGACCATTGTTAGCGGGCATAATGGATAAAATACAAATAAATGCATTATTTAAATACCGGGGTATTGCTTATTTGGGCCGATTTTTTGCGGTAGCTTTAAACAAAATCGAAAAACCCCAATTCGCAAATATGGCTAGCAATTAAAAAGCTTGCGGGAAATACCGTTATTAAATAAAAAAATTACAAATTGTTCGAAACGTTCCGAATTCGTTAGGATTTAGTAAAAAACGACCTTTTCGAATTAGCACCCGAATGGATAAGGACGATATTGCTTTTTAACCGATTCCGCCCCGAAATCCAAAAACGGGTAACATTTGGAAGCCTTTTTTACATTATAAAGGAATTGCAAACCAAAGCCTTTAAAATAAAAATAATATCGGAACCGCATAAAGGAACCCTAAAGGATATAAGTATTTTAACTTTTAAAAAGCCGGTTATTTGCTTTAAATGCGGGCAGCTAAGCTATATTGCTATAGCATGCAAAATACGAACGGATAACCCAAAAACCTTATTGGCCCCAACGACCATACAAAAGGTAAAAGGGAAAAGGCCCGAAGTACGGTATTACGGGTATGGAAAGTTAAGCCATATCCGGCCGGCGTGCCCCAAAAAAAGCAAAATATCGCTACCCAATTCGATACCGCTATTTGGCCGTTTAAACATTAAGGCTTAAAAATGCGCTCCGGCGGCCAAAACGCGCTAAAAAACCAAAATGTATTTACGGATTAACGGTTGCCGGGTAAAGTTAAAAGCGCTGGTTAATAATAAGAACAACGTTAACTTATTGTACAACCGTTTTTTGGTAAAAACAAAAAAATAACGGTACCAAACGAAGGCCATTTAGCGTAATTCGATACCAAAAAACGCATATTTACGCTAAAGGTAAAAAAATACAAAATTCGGGTAACGGATAGCTAGGAAATAACCCGAAAGTTAATAATATTTTACGTGGTAATGCCCCGGGCCGGGTACAACATTACGTTAAGCATGCCTTAGCTTTAGCAAAAGGACATTAAAATCCGGTTTGGAAATATAAAGTAAAGGTTTTCGGTAATTATTAAAAAGGTTAAAATAATTTTGTTGGAAATAATTAAAAAGTTAATCCAATTGGGACAAGCGATAGCCGTACTAACGGTTGCACGCTCGAAAACCCTAAAGGACCCCGGAAAAGGGCTAAAAGCTTTTCCGGAATGGGTTAAAAGGATAATTGCAAAATATGCGCAGCTTTATAAATCAAACCCTTTGCTAAAATATATAAGCTAAAATTACGCGATTAAATTAAAAAAAAACGATACCGCTTTACAAAAGCATTTATTTTTTATCCGAAAAAAATTAAAAACTTTCCGGGGGTATTTCGACAAAGCTATAGCGAAAAGTTAAATCCGGCATTTAATTAGCCCCGCCGGCGCCGGGATTTTGTTCGTTTTAAAAAAGGACGGGAAGCTTTGCTTTTGTATTAATTATCGAAGTTTTAACAAAGTTACCAAAAAAAACCGGCTAACATTTCCGTTAATTTACGAAATATTCGATCGGGTATTTAAAAACCAGTACTTTACCAAGCTAAATTTAAAAAACGTTTATTACAAAATACGGATTCGATAAAAAAACAAATGGAAAATTACTTTTCGCTGCAAATATGGACATTATAAATACCTGGTAATGCCTTTCGGTTTGGCCAACGCTTTAATAACGTTTTAAAGCTTTATTAATATAGCGCTTAAAAAATTAATTAATAACAATTGCATTGTATATTTAAATAACATTTTTATTTTTTCGAAAATACAAAAAAAGCACCGCAAGGCAATAAAAACGGTGCTAAAACGATTTAAACGGTTTAAGCTTTACGTTAGCCCGGCCAAATGCGAATTCGAAACGGATAGTATTAACTTTTTAAAATTTAAAATAACCAAATTCGGGGTCGAAATTTTGCCGGACAAAATTATTGCGATTTTAAAATAAAAAATACTAAAAAGCGTTAAAAATATTTAAATATTTTTGGGCTTTACGGGGTATTATCGGAAATTTGTAAAAGGTTACGCGAAAATTACTATGCTTTTAACGGACTTTTTTAGCAAAAATACCGTATTTTATTTGGGAAATGTTACGAAAAAGGCTTTTTGCAAATTAAAATTACTATTTACGAAAGCTCCGGTATTAGTGCATTTTAACCTTTCGAAATCGCTGTGCGTACGGATTAACGCTTTAGCTTTTGCGATAAAAGCGGTGCTATTGCAGCTGCAAAACGGCCGATAGCACCCGGTAGCTTACATATTAAAAAAATTGCGATAAAAAAAGCTGCGTTATGCAATTTTTAATTTAAAATTGCTAGCAATCGTAAAAGCTTTCGAAAAGTAACGGCATTACTTAGCTTATTTACAAAAAATTGTTAAAATAATTACTAACCATTTAAACCATACCCATATTTTAACAAAAAAAAGGTAATAAAGCGTTAAGCAAAATAATTTAAAAATTTAACAAAGTACGATTTTACGATTAAATAGAAGCTAAAATACCGGAACCCCGCGAATGGCTTGTTAAAACGTCCCCAAAATATACCCGTAAACGGGAAAACCGATAAAGCAAGGAAAAAATTCCAAAGCAATTTACTAACCAAATTCCGAAAAGCAGTTTACGTAAGAACGACCATTATTAAAAGGAATATTAAAACAATATTAAAGCGCATTTTTAAAGTACAAATAAAGGACGATTTCGTTTAAAACGGCATTTAAAAAAACAAACCTAACGTTTGGGAAATTAATAACGGCTTGCTTAAGCACAAAAAAAAAATTTAAATCCCGAATTTAACGCCGTTACAACGGGCAATGCTTTAAAAACAATACGATAACCCAACGGGGGGTTACAAAGGCATAGCTAAAACTTTAAAAAAGCTTAAACGGCAGTTTAAATGGCCGGGTATGGCTAAAAACGTACGCAAATACGTACGGACGTATTAAATATGCTAGCAAACGAAACCGAAAATATAAGCACCTTACGGGCTACTAGCACTTTTGCCCGTGCCAAACCGCCCAAAACAAAAGCTATTAATGGATTTTATCGAAAAGCTTTTAACGTTAATAAATAAAGCCGGCAAAAAGCGCAACGCAATATTAATAATGGTCGACCGGTTTACCAAATATAGCTTTTTTATCCCAACGTTTACAAAATTAACCAATAAAAAACTAAAAAACCTTTTATTTGCATACGTTTAGGGGCTGCTAAAAACGTTTAAAAGGATTGTATTAAACCGGAACAAGCTATTTACAAACGGGTTTTAAATAACCTTCGCCGGATATTTAAAAGTTGCAAAAAGGCTATCGATAGCATACCATTTTTAAACCGACGGGCAAACGGAACGAACGAACCAAGCAATAAAGCATTACCTTTGGTATTTTTGTTGCGAAAGGTAAAATGATTGGGCGTCGCTGTTGCACTTAGCAACGTAAATGCACAATACGAACGTGCATTTAAGGTCGTAAAAAACCCCGGCGTTTTTATTAATAAAGTTTTATTTACAAAAGCTTTATAACTTTCGGGTAATTAAAAAAAAACTTTCGGCAACGGTTAAAGTTAGGGCGGGGGCTTTAAAAGCAATTAAAAAGCAAGCCAAAAAATTGCTAAAAAAAGCAAATAATATATACAAAAAATACTATAATAAAAGCAAAACCCCGGTGCCTTTCGGGGTAAGCGATTGGGTATTGCTAAATACGGCGAACATTAAAATAAAAAGGCCGTTAAAAAAGTTATCGAACAAATGGTTAGGACCTTTTTAAGTCCTAAAAGTAATTAGGTTAACCGGTTTAGCGTTCCGGTTAAAATTCCCGGTAAATTACCGGATATATAACGTATTTCCGGCAAATTTATTGCGGGCGTTTTAAAAAAAAGGCCCGGCGAAAAACCAAAAAATAAAAAACCAAAAATCGAAAAAA
>NW_008804545.1:5476401-5494199 GCF_000145635.1 Gaeumannomyces tritici R3-111a-1
GTATTTCCGGCAAATTTGTTGCGGGCGTTTAAAAGGCCCGGCGAAACCAAATAAACCAAATCGAAAATCGCTTCGAAATAAAAGCTTTGCTAAAATATAAAGGGCTTTTGCAAAAACGAAAATATTTGGTTAAATGGATAAATTACAACGAATCGGAAAATTCGTAAATCCTAAAAAAGGATATTACGAAAAAGATTGTTTAAGCGTATAAAGCAAGCTTATTAAAAACGAGCTTATAGGATAAGGAAAATACCGAACCCTAACGGGTAAATACCCGGAAAGGACGGGGGTATTACAGGAAAAAAATAACAAAGGCCAAAAGAATAGCCTAAAAAAATATTTTAACGTACTAAACCGGTTAATTACCGGGGAAAAACGTAAAAAAACCCGTAAACGGTTTATAATAGCCGTAAAATATCGTACCCTATAAACAAAAAGTTAAATAAAAACGGTATAATACGGGAAACGCTTTAAATTAATAATGCGATATATTTAAGTCCCGAAAAATATGCAAAGTGTAACATACTTTAAAAAGCCCGTAAAAAGCATGCTTAGCGCGATACGCTAAAGCAATTACCGCATTTTAAACGTACGTTGTAGTAAAAAATACCATTGCCCGCCCGAAAAAAAAATGGAAAAACCTTTAAATGGTACGGCAAACGGGCTTAAGCGTTCGGGTAGCGGCAAATGCATATCGGCGGTATTTAAACCCATTGGAAAGCAAAAAAAAAGCATTTTAAAATTATTTATTGGAATATTAAAACCCAATTGGTAAATATAAATACCGGAACTTTGCAATGCTGCAAAAGCAATATAACGAAAAAAAACTATGGTTTTAATTGTAACAAATTAACGAAAAAATTTAAAATTAATTACTTTTCGAAAAGGGAATATTAGTAATTAATTAGGAAAATATGTAAAAAAAATCGATTAAATACCGTATTTAAAAAAACCAAAACTTTCGAAAACCACGTCCTTTTCGCTAGCGCTATAATTATTGCCGCTAAAATTGTTGGCGCCAAAAGCGGCACTTTCCGGCGCTAATACAAACGCCGCACCCTTACGGGGAACCGCGCGGTTATAAGCTTAAATATTTAAATGCGCCGTAATCGTAACAAAGCTAGCGGCAATGCTACCAAAAAAAGCAATTACACCTTTTTCGAAACGCTTAAAAAACGCTTTTACCTCGTTAAAAAAATTACCGATGCTAGCTAAAGCTTAAGCCTGCTTTTTCGTTTAAACGGCGATAGCGTAAAGCTATTAAAAAATGTTTTAAATAATTTCCAATATCGCAGCGCTAGCAATTTTGCGCTGGATGCGCTTTTAAATAACGGTTTAACGTTTATAGCGCGCAAATTATTCGGCCAATATGGTATAAAAGGATTTGGCCTTTTAAATGGCTTTGCGGGCGCGAAATTAGGCTTTAATAAGCTTTTCGAAAAGTTTTGGTATCGCTTCGAACAACCGCTTATAAACGGTATTTAAAATTTTGTAAAGGTTTTGGGCCATTTTTTAAAACCATTCGAAAAATTTAACGCAAATTTTGTTACCGATTACGTTTTTGCAATAAATACATTTAAAAAACCCTGTACAATTATCGGAACATATCGGTATACGGGGGTTAACGGTATAATTTTAATATGCTTAACAACCAAAACAACGGCTATAAAATACCGTACGTTCCGTATAATTGTTTTTAAAAAAGGGCAAATAAATAAAGTTTTAATTATCGTTTTATTAAAAATCGATAACTTTTTGCAACGAAAGCGCATTGCAAATATTTATATAAAACGAAAAAAAAGCAATATCCGTTTCGGGGGCAAATCCATTAAAATTGAAAGCGTTGCGGCGGCGCTCGTCGCGCGCTTTACGCTTTTTTTCGGCGAAAGTTTTTTTTACCGCGGCGGTTAAAACCCGCCGGGGGGTTACCGGCAAAACGCTTGCGGGAATTTTAAAAAGCTATAAGCGTAAAAGGGCCCGATGGACCCGCAATATTTAAAGGGCTTACCGAAAGGTTACCGGCAAAGCGATTGTTAAAAATTTAAAGGATTAAAAGCTCCGGCGAAACCGAATCCAAATTTAATTAAATTACAATAATTGGGAAAAATACCGGGGGATCGCCAAAAAAAGCCAACGGGCCGGTTAAAACCGAAAAACCCAAAACGAATACCTAAAAAAACATTACCTTCCTTACGTAATTAAGTACAAAGGATAACATTTATAACTACCGGTTAAATTTAAATATTTAAAAAAAACGGCTAAATACCAATTACTTACGGTTATAATCGTTAAAATTGTTAAAATGGTTGTTAAATGCACAAAAAGGAAAAAAAAAGGGCTCGTAGTTTCGAACGGGAAAAAAAGCCTTTTATATGCCGGTACGGACCCATTTTTCCGAATGCTACAAAGCTTTACAACCGGTTTCCCCAAGCGTTGCCGGGCATCGGGGCGGTTTAACGGGATATTGTAAATTATTGGTTACTTACGGGGTCGCACGCGCGGTACAAGCGGCTTGGAATAAACCGTATCGGAAAAGGGCAATATGTTAAAAGTACGGGCGAAACCGCCCGGCAAAAAACGGAAAGCGTTAAATGTACGGGCAAAACCGCCCGGCAAAAAAAAAAAAACGCTAGCAATTAACCGGGCACGGACTTTTCGGGGACATGCTAGCAAATTACCGGTATTGCGGTTAAAGCATAATGGCAAAGCTAAAAAATAAAATAAAGTTTAAATTGTACGAAAGCGTTTGGAACGCAAAGGATTTAAAAAACCGACCCCGGGTGCTTAAAAGGGCACGAAAAAAGGAAAGGTTAAAAAAAGAACAATTTTTGTTAGCGATAGCACCTTTGGTAAAAGATTTACGGAAGCTTAACAAAGGAAATACCGCATCCGGCCCGTAACCCGGTAACCACCCGCTTTTGCACCGATTAACCCTTAACAGGTAATTACCGGGTTACGGGCCGGATATAATATTTTTTTTATTAAACTTTCGTAAATTTTTTATTAAAAGTGTTATTGTTAATAAAAATTGTTCTTTTTTTAACCTTTCCTTTTTTCGTACCTTTTCGGGCACTTAAAGTTAATTTTTTAAATCTTTTGCGTTTTAAGCGCTTTCGTATAATTTAAACTTTATTTTATTTTTTAGCTTTGCCATTATGCTTTGGCCGCGATACCGGTAGCTCGCCGGCATGTCCCCGGGGGGTTTGTGCCTGGCTGGCTGCCAGCGCCCCTTTTTTCCTTTTTTGCCGGGCGGTTTTGCCCGTGCATTTAACGCTTTTCGCTTTTTACCGGGCGGTTTCGCCCGTGCTTTTAACACAAACGAAATTAAAAATACAAGCATTTTACGGGTTATTAGCATTTTTGCCCGTGCCAAACCGCCCGAAATAAAAGTTATCGATGGATTTTATCGGAAAATTTTTAACGTTGGTAAATAAAACCGGCAAAAAGCGCAACGCAATATTAGTAATAATTAACCGGTTTATTAAATATAGCTTTTTTTTATGCGCAGTGCTACCGTTATTTAAATTGGGGATACAAAAGCATGCAATGCAAGCAAATTACGGCGTGTGCGTGGTATGGATTAAAGGAATACAACAATAAGCGGTATAAAAAAAAAAAAAGCAGCAAAAAAGTCGCCGAAAAATATGTCCGGGGCATTTTGTATCCCGTACAACAAAGCTGGATACCCATTTTATTTTCCACATTGCCCGGTACGAAAGCAAACCCAATAACGCAAAAAAAAAGCCTGGCTTACAAGGCTTACCCATTACGAAATCCTAACAATTTTTATTTTAAAGTCGTTGCGAGCCGGATTGCTGCCGGAAGCGGGGCGGGCAGGATCCCCCCCTTTACCCCGGGAAAAAGCAGCCCTTATACGGGAGCAAAAAGGAACCGATTAAGCAAAAAAAAGCAATAACCTTTTTGCAACAACCTTTTTTTAAATACTAATAACAATTCGAAATATAACCCCGCCGACCGAAAAAACCTTTATACGTAACGAGGTTAATGCAAGGTTAAGGTTACCTTTTTTTAACCAATTTTACCCATAAAACGGAAAAAAAAATTTTAAAATCGGCCGAACGATTTATGGAAAGGTTTAGGAAATTTTATACGGTAAAACGAAAAAACGCAATTATTACGTTATTTGTAAGGAATTAGGGCTTACGCATTCCAAAATTTCTTTTTCCCCGTACCCCCCCCCGCGGACCCCCCCGACGAAACCCCATTTCCCCGGCGATACCCGCGTCCCTTTTACCGCTACGGGAAGTAATAAAAAAAGCTAGCTAGGAAAGCCTTACCCTTTTCCAATTATTTAATAACATACAATTTTTTAGCACTTAGTTATATAAAAAGGAAGCGTTAACGTTACCGCCCCCCCCCCCAAAAGCAAAAAAGGACCTTTTTAACGAAAAAACCAATGCTTAAGGTTTTTTAATGGAACGTAACGAAAAAATCGGAAGTATTTAATGCATTATTGGCGAAAGGAAGCAGCTTTAACGTATTGGCGATACAAAAGCTACCAAAAAATTCGAAAAGGAACGTTAAATTTTCGTTATGGGCCGGGAAGAAACTAATTTAATATATATACGACCTTACCCCGTAGCGACCATACGGCAACTTACCGGGATCCCCCCAAAACCGCTAAAAAAAAGGCAACGCGCTTTCCTTTTTTTTACCATTATAGTTTATTCCCCCCCTTTTTTTTATTACTAAAGCAATTATTTATATTAAATTAACGCTACGTATTTTGAATTACGAAGCAAAACCGGATTAGTGCAAAGTTACGATCGGCATTTAAAACGAAAATATAACGATTTGGTCGGTTTACTCCCCGTTTCCGGGGAGTACAATTATTATAAATTAAATAACATTTATTAACGAGCTCGCCGGAAAAAAACCGAAAAGCAATAATTTAATGGTAAGGGATTTTAACCTTTACTATAAAGCATGGATATTAAAGCGCCCAAAAAACGCACCGATGCACGCGGGGGCTTCCAAATTGGTTGGTTTAGCGGAACTATAAAGCATGCAATTAATAACTCGCCGAAACGCAACGATAAGGTTTGCCCCCCATTGCAAAAATATTACCATTAATTTAATTTAGGCTACCGGAAAGTTAAAAACCCAATAGCCGTTAAAGTAACGTTAAAGTAACAACGACCATACGGGGATGGTAACCACGATTTTGGGAACCATTCCAAACCTTTACGCATTAATTTTAAAAGGTTAAAATTGGAAACAAATCGATAAAAAATTCGCCAAATCCTTAACGAACGATAAAATCCTTTTTTTGCTACGACCATTTATTAACCCCCAAACGATCGACGAAAAAATAAACGACATTATAAAAGCAATATTGGAAATCCGCAACCTAACCGTACCAAAGTTAAAAGGAAAAGCCGGAAATTATAGCTAATAAACGGAAATTTTTTTTTAATTATTTCGCAACAAATACCGGGCCGAATTAACGTAAAAAGCAAACCGTTCGGAAATTAATTACGCAATAATAAAAAAAGCTACCAAAAAAAGGAAAAGCGCTATTAAAGTAGCGAAAAGGTATATGTAACGTATCGTAATGTATAAAGCAAGCATTATATAAAACGCTAAAAGCATGTAAACCATTGCCAAATGGGCAAAATATAAAAGTTACCGATTTTTTCCCCCCCCCGTTACTCCCGTTGTTAAAATTATTAAGCGAAAGGGTAACGGCAACAAAAAAAGCGAAAAAAGCAGCCCTAAAAGGGAAATTTTTTTTTATATTAACGGCGGATATTACCGATATCCCTAAATACCCCGAATTACCTTTTTAACCTTTGCTCGTCCGCAAAAAAATTACCGCAAAGGACGTAAAAAAAACCTTTCGAAGCATAAAATATTAAAAAGCCCCAAACCCAACGGGGATTTTTACCGGGGGATTGTTAATAATGGAACCGGCATTTTTTAAAGCATTGGCGGAAATGTTTACGGCATGCGTAAATCGCGGTTACTTTCCGAAAAGGTTCCGGAAATTTCGTACCATTATTTTTTAAAAACCCAATAAAAATTTAAACATTTTAAACGCGTAAAAGCTAATTGCTTTTTTAAAAACAATAAAAAAAGCGTTAAAAAAAATTTTAACGTTTTGCATTAAAAACGCCGTAAAAAATTATTAATTATTTTCCAACGAATAAATAAGCAACCAATAATACAAATTTACGGAAACGGCCATACGCTTATTTACAAAAATGGTAAATACGGTTTGGAACGCAAAAGCGGTAATTGGTTTTTTATTATTCGATATAAACGGCGCTTTCAATACCGTATCGTATGTACGCTTTTTCAACGAAATAAAAAAATACCAATTTTTACAATGGATTTTGGATTTTTTTAAAAGCTTTTTAAACGATCGGGAAATAATATTCTTTTTTAACGGCAAAAATACGGCAAAGGATAAAGTTTTATGCGAAATTCCGCAAAAGTTCCCAATATTACCTATCCTTTTTATTATTTACACGGTAAGCTTGTACAAAAAGTTACGGGAAGTAAAAAGGGTTGCGGTTACGGGATTTGTAAATAATACCAATTTAATTAGCTTCGACCGCAACGCAACGAACGCAATTAACAAATTTAAAACCGCTTACAACGTATGCTTGGAATAAATAAAAAAATTTGGAACGAAGTTCGACCCGGTTAAATATTAATTGGTTTGGTTAATAAAAAGGAAAAAACCCGCGCTAACGTTACCTTTCCGTTTCGAAAAGGTTACGGTAAAACCAAAAACGATAAAAAAAGCAATGCGAATATTAAGCTTTTGGATTAATTCCAAATTGGATTGGACTTAGCATATTTAAAAAATGCGCGAAAAAATAGCGATTTAAATGTTATTTATTACGCGCTTAGCAGCGATAACGTAAGGACTTACGTTTACCAAAACCAAATACTTATACCTGGCCGTAATTAAAACAATATTAAATTACGCGGCCCCGGTTTATTATAAATTCGACGCTACCCCGTTGCGGCCCAAAAAAATGGCCAAAGCGTAAGCAAAAACGCAAAATAATTGCTTAAAAATAATAACGGGGGTTTATAAAAAAACTTTATAAAAATTGCTAAAATTAAAAACGCATATAGCCCCGATTTAAATATGGTTAAATGGTTGCGTTATTTATTTCGAAAGGAAGTTAAAAAAAGGCGGTTTAACGGAAAAAATTACAAATATTTGCAAAAAGGTACAGCGGAAATTAAAAAATAAAAAACGAAGGCTTACGGTTATAATTACGCGGCTATTTCGTTAACGGGAAAAAGCGTTAAATTGGATCGGAAAATTAAACCCGGAAATAGCGGTGCTAAAAAAATGGAAAAAAAGGTAATACAATTACGTTACGGCAATTAAAAAGGGCGTTAAAGCTAATAAAAAGCAACCCAACAAAAAAATCCTAAACTTTTACCGCGACTTTTATAAAATTTAAAGCTTGTTATTGGTTTAGTTAAAAACGGAAAGGCTAAGGCTTTGGGGTTACTTAGCTTTCCGGAAAGTCCTTGGCGTGGCCGTAACGTATTAATGCGGTTAGGACCCGGAAACGGTAGCATATGTATTGCTATATTGCCCGAACTTGCAAAAATAAAAAAAAACTTTTTTAAGCAATAAAAAGGGCGGCGAAATCCTTGCTAAGCCAGCCAAACGAAGCAGCGATCGTTACAAAGTGGTTTATAAAGACAGGACGGTTTTTTAGCTACGCTTTGTCGAGCGATATTATCGATACGTAAGCGAAAAGAGCGAAAAAGAAAAGGAAAAAATAAAAGAACGTTAAACGCCGCAACGAAACGGCGAATTCGGAAAAAAAATAAAAAGCTTAACCGCCCCGGTTCCAAAAAGCCAAATTTATATTAAATTTTGTTAAAAAAACCTTCCAACGATTTTATTAATTATTAATAATATTACATACTAACAAGCAAAATAACGCAGCCTTTTATTTTAACGCTAAAAAGCGGGGATTTATTTACGCCCGTAAAGGCGGGTTGCCGCGAATTATTTTTAAAATCCTAAATATAAAAAATCCGAACCGCCGGGTATATAGCGCTTAAACGGCTATATTATCGCTTTTATTTTTAAAACCAAAATTGGATTTATTAAAATTGCGGGGAAGCGCTTGGAAAGGGGAAAGGAATGCAATAACGGCTGCTTTTTTAATCGTTACCCCAAGCGCCGCCGATACCCTTTTTACCGCCCCCGTTACCGCTATAGCGACCCCGGTTAAACCCGTAACTTTATTTTAACCAAATTTATTAATAAGCTAAAAACCAGCCGCATTGTCCTTTTTTTTAAATTTAGCCGCAAAATTATTAATTACCGAAAAAAAGCCATTTGTTATTTTATTATCTTTACCGTTACCGTTACCGTTACCAATTTGCAAAAAATTGGCGGGGGTAACCTTTTCGAAATATTCGTTATAGCGATTAAAAAATTTGGTAGCGTTGTTATAAAATTAAGCGTAAATATTTCGACGAAATCGAACGTTCCGCGTATAAATTTTAACGCAACCCATTAACGTAAAATCGTTAAGCCCGTTACGCCCAGCTTAAAAATAGTTAAAAGCAATATTAAATATAAAAAACATTTTAATAAAAATGTCGGTAATAATAATATCGCGGCGAACTTCGATTTCGGGGTTTCCCGCGAAATAACGGGGAGGCTTTACCGGGGCCGGGGTATCGTTCGGGAAGTACGTTTCGCAAGCGGCTTTAAATTTAACGTAAGCGCGGCGTTCGTACTAAGGAAGCCAAGCTTCCCAATCCTGTTTAAGGTATTAGCGACGCACCGGGGACGTAAAGGATACGATAAGGTAAAAAAAGAATTTATAACTTTTACTTTGCCCGTAAAGTTAAACGCTTAAACGTAATGCTTTTTACGGTTCGTAAAGTTATTGTCGGCAATAAAAGCAAAACTTACGGATTTAAATTTTTTCGTAGCGTTAAATATACGTTGGCCTAATTTCAAAACGCCCTTTCCCAACGCAAAAGTGCATTGTCCGTTTTTGCCAACCTTTTTTTTCGAACAATAATATATATACTTTTTTAATTTAAAATTTAAACCGAAGCAATTTATTAGCAAAGTATCCGGGAAAATAAAATTAAAAAAAACGACAAAAAAGATTTATTAAAATTTTGCATGCAAGCTTTGTTAAAGTTAATTTTGCGGGTTATTATGCGCATGCACGTAATGCAACTAATCGAGCCGTTAAAAACATTGGAATGGGTTAGCGGGAAATTGCAAAAATGTAAAAAAAACCATATACAAACAACGGGCTTTGCGCTTTTTAAAATTGCTCGCTATTTTAAAAAAAAGTAAAGCAGGCCTTTTCGTACCACTTTTTTTTTTGGGCGTTATGGTGCGATCGCGAACCGCGGAAAGCCGAAGCGAAATATTAGCGAAGCGCTAGGAATGTACGGTTTTACAATTAAACGTTAAATGGGCTACAAAGTAACGGAAGCTAGGAAAAAAGGATTTATAACGGTTATTATTGTTGCTATTTTGCAATTGCTAGTAATATTTTTTGGTAAAATTGCGTAAAGGATTAAAAAAAAAAAGGCAAAAAAAGCCGCGATATTGTTAAGGGTTAATCGGTACAAAGGCGGGTAGTTACCGGGTTACGGGCCGGATGCGGTGTTTTTTTTGTCAAGCCTTCGTAAATTTCCTACCAAAGGTGCTATCGCTAACAAAGATTGTTCCTTTTTTAACCTCCCTTTCCTTCGTGCCCTTTCGGGCACCCGGGGTCGGTTTTTTAAATCCTTCGCGTTCCAAGCGCTTTCGTGCAATTTAAGCTTTACTTTATTTTTTAGCTTTGCTATTATGCTTTGGCCGCAATACCGGTAATTTGCCGGCATATTTTTGGGGGGTTCGTGCCCGGCTGGCTATTAGCGCCCTTTTTTTTTTTTTTGCCGGGCGGTTTCGCCCGTGCATTTAACGCTTTTTGCTTTTTACTAGGCGGTTTCGCCCGTGCTTTTAACATATTGCTTTTTTCCGATACGGTTTGTTTTAGGCCGTTTGTACCGCGCGTGCGACCCCGTAAGTAGCCGGTAGCTTACGGTATTTTGCTAAACCGCCCCGATGCCCGGCAACGTTTGGGGAAACCGGCTGTAAAATTTTGTAGCATTTGGAAAAATGGGTTCGTGCCGGTATATAAAAGGCTTTTTTTTCCGTTCGAAGCTACGAGCTTTTTTTTTTCCTTTTTATACATTTAATAACCATTTTAATAATTTCGATAATCGTAACCGTAAGTAATTAATGTTTGGCCGTTCTTTTTAAACATTTGGATTTAACCGGTAGCTGCAAATGTTATTTTTTGTACCCGATTATATAGGGAAAGTAATGTTCCTTTAAATGTTTGTTTCGGGTTTTTCGGTTTTAACCGGCCCGTTGGCCCTTTTTAGCAACCCCCCGGTATTTTCTTTAGCTATTGTGGGTTAGTTAAATTCGAATTCGGTTTCGCCGGAACCTTTAGTCCTTTAAATCTTTAACGATTGCTTTGCCGGTAACCTTCCGGTAAGCCTTTTAAATATTGCGGGTCCATCGGGCCCTTTTGCGCTTGTAGCTTTTTAAAATTTCCGCAAGCGTTTTACCGGTAACCCCCCGGCGGGTTTTAACCGCCGCGGCAAAAAGACTTTCGCTAAAAAAAAGCGTAAAACGCGCGACAAGCGCCGCTGCAACGCTTTCGATTTTAATGGATTTGCCCCCAAAACGAACATTGCCTTTTTTTTGCTTTATATGGGTATCCGCAACGCGCTTCCGTTGCAAAAAGTTATTGATTCCCAATAAGGCGATAATTGGAACCCTATTTGTTTGCCTTTTTTTAAAAACAATTATACGGAACGTGCGGTATTTTGTAGCCGTTGTTTTGGTTGTTAAGCATATTAGGATTATGCCGTTAACCCCCGTATACCGATATATTTTAATAATTGTACGGGGTTTTCCAAATGTATTTATTGCAAAAACGTAATCGGCAATAAAGCTTGCGTTAAACTTTTTAAATGGTTTTGGAAAATGGCCCAAAACCTTTACAAAATTTTAAATACTATTTACAAACGGTTGCTTAAAGCGATACCGGAGCTTTTTAAAAAGTTTACCAAAGCTTAATTTCGCGCTCGTAAGGCTATTTAAAAAGCTAAATCCTTTTATACCATATTGGCCAAGCAATTTGCGCGTTACGAACGTTAAACCGTTATTTAAAAGCGCATTTAGCGCAAAATTGCTAGCGTTACAATATTGGAAATTACCCAAAATATTTCCCAATAACTTTACGCTATCGCCGTTTAAACGAAAAGGTAAGCTTAAGCTTTGGCTGGTATCGGTAATTCTTTTAACGAGGTAAAGGCGTTTTTTAAACGTTTTAAAAAAAGTATGGTTGCTTTTTTTAATGGCATTGCCGTTAGCTTTGCTACGATTGCGGCGCATTCGGATATTTAAGCTTATAGCCGCGCGGTTTTTCGTAAGGGTACGGCGTCCGTATTAGCGCCGGGAGGTGCCGCTTTCGGCGCCGACGACTTTAGCGGTAATAATTATAGCGCTAGCGAAAAGGACGTAATTTCCGGAAGTTTTGGTTTTTTTGGATACGGCATTTAATCGATTTTTTTTACATATTTTTTTAATTAATTATTGGTATTCCTTTTTCGAAAGGTAGTTAATTTTAAGTTTTTTTCGTTAATTTGTTATAATTAAAATTATAATTTTTTTCGTTATATTGCTTTTGCAGCATTGCAAAATTCCGGTATTTATATTTACCAATTAGGTTTTAATGCCCCAATAAATAATTTTAAAATGCTTTTTTTTTGCTTTTTAATGGGTTTAAATACCGCCGATATGCATTTGCCGTTATCCAAACGTTTAAGCCCGTCCGCCGTACCATTTGGAAATTTTCCTATTTCCTTTTCGGGCAAGCAATAATGTTTTTTATTACGACGTACGTTTAAAATGCGGTAATTGCTTTGGCGTATCGCGCTAAGCATGCCTTTTACGGGCTTTTCAAAATGTATTATACTTTATATGTTTTTTGGAATTTAAATATATTGCATTATTAATTTGGGGCGTTCCCCGTATTATACCGTTTTTATTTAACTTTTTGTTTATAGGGCACGATATTTTACGGTTATTACAAACCGTTTACGGGTTTTTTTACGTTTTTCCCTGGTAGCTAGCCGGTTCGGTACGTTTAAAATATTTTTTTAAGCCATTTTTTTGGCCCTTGTTACTCCTTTTTTGTAATACCCCCGTCCTTTCCGGGTATTTACCCGCTAGGGTTCGGTATTTTCCTTATCCTATAAGCTCGCTTACAATAAGTTTGCTTTATACGTTTAAACAATTTTTTTCGTAATATCCTTTTTTGGGATTTACGAATTTTCCGATTCGTTATAACCTATCCATTTAACCAGGTATTTTCGTTTCCGCAAAAGCCTTTTATATTTTAACAAAGCTTTTATTTCGAAACGATCCTTTTTTTTTTTTCGATTTTTGGTTTTTTATTTTTTGGTTTTTTGCCGGGCTTTTTTTTAAACGCCCGCAATAAATTTGCCGGGAATACGTTATATATTCGGTAATTTACCGAAAGCTTTAATTAAAACGCCAAACCGGCTAACCCAACCATTTTTAAAATTTAAAAAGGTTTTAACCATTTATTTAATAGCTTTTTCGACGGCTTTTTTATTTTAATGTTTGCCGTATTTAATAATACCCAATCGCTTACCCCGAAAGGCACCGGGGTTTTGCCTTTGTTATAGTACTTTTTGTACATATTATTTATTTTTTTTAGCAATTTTTTGGTTTGTTTCCTAATTGTTTCCAAAGCCCCCGCTTTAACCTTAACCGTTGCCGAAGGTTTTTTTTTAATTACTTAAAAGTTATAAGGCTTTTGTAAGTAAAACTTTATTAACAAAAACGCCGGGGTTTTTTGCGACCCTAAATGTACGTTCGTATTATGCATTTACGCTGCTAAGTGCAACAACGACGCCCAATCGTTTTGTTTTTCGCAACAAAAGCACCGGAAGTAATGCTTTATTGTTTGGTTTGTTCGTTCCGTTTGCCCGTTAATTTAAGGGTGGTATGCTATTAATAACCTTTTTGCAACCTTTAAATATCCGGCAAAAGTTATTTAAAACCCGTTTGTAAATAGCTTATTCCGGTCCGATACAATCCTTTCGGGCGTTTTTAGCAGCCCCCAAACGTATGCAAATAAAAAATTCCCTAATTTTTTATTGGTTAATTTCGTAAACGTTAGGATAAAAAAGCTATATTTGGTAAACCGGTCGACCATTACCAATATTGCGTTGCGCTTTTTGCCGGTTCCATTTACTAACGTTAAAAGCTTTTCGATAAAATCCATCGATAACTTTTGTCCCGGGCGGTTTGGCACGGGCAAAAGTGCTAGCAATCCGTAAAGTGCTTATATTTTTGGCTTTATTTGCTGGCATATTTAATACGTCCGTACGTATTTGCGTACGTTTTTAGCCATACCCGGCTATTTAAACTGCCGTTTAAACTTTTTTAAAATTTTGGCCATGCCTTTGTAACCCCCCGTCGGGCTATCGTATTGTTTTTAAAGCATTATTCATTTAAACGGTGCTAAATTTGGAACCCAAATTTTCTTTTTGTATTTAAATAAGCTATCGTTAATTTCCTAAACGTTGGGCTTGTTTTTCCAAATGCCGCTTTAAACGAAATCGTTTTTTGCTTGTATTTCGAAAATGCGCTTTAATATCGTTTTAATATCCTTTTTAATAATGGTTGTCCTTACGTAAGCTGCTTTTTGGAATTTGGCCAACAAATCGTTTCGGAATTTTTTTTTTGCTTTATTGGCTTTCCCGTTTACGGGTATATTTTGGGAACGTTTTAACAAACCATCCGCAAGGTTCCGGTATTTTGGCTTTTATTTAATCGTAAAATTATACTTTGTTAAATTTTCGAACCATTTTGCTTAGCGCTTTATTACTTTTTTTTTGTTAAAATATGGGTATAATTTAAATGGTTAGTAATTATTTTAACAATTTTTTGTAAGTAAGTTAGGTAATGCCGTTACTTTTTAAAAGTTTTTACGATTGCTAACAATTTTAAATTAAGGATTGCATAGCGCAGCTTTTTTTATTGCAGCTTTTTCGATATGTAAGCTACCGGGTATTACCGGCCGTTTTGTAATTGCAATAGCATTGCTTTTATCGCGAAAGCCAAAACGTTAATCCGTACGCATAGCGGTTTTAAAAGGTCGAAATGCACCAATACCGGAGCTTTCGTAAATAGCAGCTTTAATTTGCAAAAAGCCTTTTTCGCAACATTTTTTAAGTAAAACACGGTATTTTTGCTAAAAAGGTTTGTTAAAAGCATAGTAATTTTTGCGTAGCCCTTTACGAATTTCCAATAATACCCCGTAAAATTTAAAAATATTTAAATGTTTTTAACGCTTTCCGGTATTTTTTACTTTAAAATCGCAATAACTTTGTCCGGCAGAATTTCGACCCCGAATTTGGTTATTTTAAACCTTAAAAAATCGATACTATTCGTTTCGAATTTGCATTTAGCCGGGCTAACGTAAAATTTAAACCGTTCGAATTGTTTTAGCACCGTTTTTATTGCTTTGCGGTGCTTTTTTTGTATTTTCGAAAAAATAATAATATTGTTTAAATATACAATGCAATTGTTATTAATTAATTTTTTAAACGCTATATTAATAAAGCTTTAAAACGTTATTAAAGCGTTGGCCAAACCGAAAGGCATTATTAAATATTTGTAATGTCCATATTTGCAGCGGAAAGCAATTTTCCATTCGTTTTTTTGTCGGATCCGTATTTTGTAATAAGCGTTTTTTAAATTTAGCTTGGTAAAGTACTGGTTTTTAAATACCCGGTTAAATATTTTGTAAATTAGCGGGAATGCTAGCCGGTTTTTCCTGGTAATTTTGTTAAAACCCCGATAATTAATACAAAAGCAAAGCTTTCCGTCCTTTTTTAAAACGAATAAGATTTTGGCGCCGGCGGGGCTAATTAAATGCCGGATTTAACCTTTTGTTATGGCTTCGTTAAAATACCTTTGAAAGGTTTTTAATTCCTTTTTGGATAAAAAATAAATGCTTTCGTGGGGCGGTATCGTTTTTTTTTCCAATTCGATCGCGTAATTCCAATTTGTATGTTTTAGCAAAGGGTTTAATTTATAAAGCTGCGCATGTTTTGCAATTATTTTTTTAACCCATTCCGGGAAAGCTTTTAGCTTTTCCCCGGGGTTTTCCGGGGTTTCCGGGCGTGCAATCGTTAGTACGGCTATTGCTTGTTCCAATTAAATTAGCTTTTTAACTATTTCCAACGAAATTATTTTAACCTTTTTAATGGTTACCGGAAACTTTTACTTTATATTTCCAAACCGGATTTTAATGTTTTTTTGTTAAAGTTAGGGCATGCTTAACGTAATGTTATACCCGGCCCGGGGCATTATTACGTAAAATATTATTAACTTTTGGGTTATTCCTTAGCTATCCGTTACCCAAATTTTGTATTCCTTTACCTTTAGCGTGGGCATGCGTTTTTTGGTATCGAGCTACGCCAAATGGCCCCCGTTTGGTACCGGTGTTTTTTTTGCTTTTACCAGGAAACGGTTATGCAATAAATTAACGTCGTTTTTATTGTTAACCAGCGTTTTTAACTTTACCCGGCGACCGTTAATTTGTAAATACATTTCGGTTTTCCAGCGCGTTTTGGCCGCTAGGGCGCATTTTTAGGCCCCGGTATTTAAACGGCCAAATAGCGGTATCGAGTTAAATAGCGATATTTTGCTTTTTTTAGGGCATGCCGGCCGGATATGGCCCAATTTTTTATACCCGTAATACCGTACCTCGGGCCTTTTCCCTTTCGCCCTTTGTATGGTTGCTAGGGCCAACGGGGTTTCCGGGTTATCCGTTCGTATTTTGCATGCTGCAGCGATATGGCCTAACTGCCCGTATTTAAAGCAAATAACCGGCTTTTTAAAGGCTAAAACATTTATGTCCTTTAGGGTCCTTTTGTGCGGTTCCGATATTATTTTTGTTTTAAAGGCTTTAGCTTGCAATTTTTCCATAATGTAAAAAAGGCTTTTAAATGTTATTCGTTTTTGGATTTTGGGGCGGAGCCGGTTAAAAAGCAATGTTATTTTTATCCATTTGGGTACTAATTCGGAAAGGTTATTTTTTACCAAATTCCAACGAATCCGGAACGCTTTAAACGATTTGTAATCCTTTTGTTTAATAGCAATATTTTTCGCAAGCTTTTTAATTGCTAGCTACATTTGCGAATTGGGGTTTTTCGATTTTGCTTAAAGCTACCGCGAAAAATTGGCTTAAATAAACGATACCCCGGTATTTGGGTAATGCATTTGCTTGTATTTTGTCCATTGTGCCCGTTAACGATAATTAAAAGTGCTAAAAATTATTTAAACTTTTATACGGTTTTTATTGTAACGTTCCTTTTCGCTTTCGAAAATAAATTTGTAATTGTTAATATAATGGGCGATATTTTGCTAAATTGCCGATTTTTTAAGCATAAAAGGTTTAAAGGTAATTTTGCTTTACGTAAAACCTTTTCGTTGTTTAAAAGTATTTTTTTTATTTTCGTTTAAATTTTTATACGCATGTTTTAACCTTTTGTTTTAAATTTTTTGAATTAAACGGGCGCGTTTGCTTTAAGCTTTTAGCACGTCGTTTATTTTTTGCAACTTTTTTACGAAAAGGTTTTCGAAGTCGTTGGGAATTTGCGGGGCTTTTTTGGTATTTTGTTTCGGTGGCTTAACGGCCCTTTCCAATGTGCTCGACGTAGCGTTAGGCGTTATTATAAACGGTGCGAAATTGCAAATGCCCTTTTTAAACTTGCTTAATCCTTTCCGGTAATTACCCGGGCTTGCTTTCCAAATAAAAAAGGTATAAAAAAAGGAATAATATATTAAGGGTTAATCGGTGCAAAAGCGGGTAATTACCGGGTTACGGGCCGAATGCAGTGTTTTTTTTATTAAGCTTCCGTAAATCTTTTACCAAAAGTGCTATCGCTAACAAAAATTGTTTTTTTTTAACCTTCCTTTTTTTTGTGCCCCTTTGGGCATCCGGGGTTGGTTTTTTAAATTTTTTGCGCTTTAAGCGCTTTCGTGCAATTTAAATTTTATTTTATTTTTTAGCTTCGTTATTATGCTTTGGCCGCAATACCGGTAGCTCGCCGGCATATTCCCGGGGGGTCCGTGCCCGGTTGGCTGCCAGCGCCCCCTTCCTTTTTTTTTGCCGGGCGGTTTCGCCCGTGCATTTAACGCTCCCCGCTTTCTGCCGGGCGGTTTTGCCCGTGCTCTTAACAAATATATTAACCCATTTGCTAAAATTAATAAAAAAGGAAGGAACAACGGGAAGGCTTTAAATTGGCACGGAAACGTGCACCCAATAACGCGATTTAAATGCAACGAACGAACCGACCTCCGACCGGATTACGATACTTCGCTTCGAACAATAACAACTTTTTTTTTTACCAAACGTTTGGAAATGCGGAAAATACTTTACAAATAACTACTTACAAAAACGACGCGGAGTAAAAAATACTTCGAAAAGAAGGAGTTTTTACCCGGCTTTATACCAAATAGCTATTGGTTGGAAGTACGGTTTTTACCTTTAAATAGCTACCCCGATCCGTAATGCTCCCTATGGGCTATACAATTCGAAAAGGGTAAATAAATTTATATATATATTCCTTTTTCGAAAAGTAATTAATTTTAATTTTTTTCGTTAATTTGTTACAATTAAAATTACAATTTCCTTTGTTATATTGCTTTTGCTAGC
>NW_008804545.1:5494219-5500151 GCF_000145635.1 Gaeumannomyces tritici R3-111a-1
GCTCTTAACAAATATATTAACCCATTTGCTAAAATTAATAAAAAAGGAAGGAACAACGGGAAGGCTTTAAATTGGCACGGAAACGTGCACCCAATAACGCGATTTAAATGCAACGAACGAACCGACCTCCGACCGGATTACGATACTTCGCTTCGAACAATAACAACTTTTTTTTTTACCAAACGTTTGGAAATGCGGAAAATACTTTACAAATAACTACTTACAAAAACGACGCGGAGTAAAAAATACTTCGAAAAGAAGGAGTTTTTACCCGGCTTTATACCAAATAGCTATTGGTTGGAAGTACGGTTTTTACCTTTAAATAGCTACCCCGATCCGTAATGCTCCCTATGGGCTATACAATTCGAAAAGGGTAAATAAATTTATATATATATTCCTTTTTCGAAAAGTAATTAATTTTAATTTTTTTTCGTTAATTTGTTACAATTAAAATTACAATTTCCTTTTGTTATATTGCTTTTGCAGCATTGCAAAGTTCCAATATCCTTAATTACCAATTAAGTTTTAATGCCCCAATAAATAATTTTAAAATGCTTTTTTTTCGCCCCTTAATGGGTTTAAATACCGCCGATATGCATTTACCGCTACCCAAACGTTTAAGCCCGTTTGCCGTACCATTCAAAGGTTTTTTTACTTCCTTTTCGAACAAATAATAATATTTTTTACCACAATGTACGTTTAAAATGCGGTAATTGCTTTGGCGTATTGCGCTAAGCATGCTTTTTACGGGCTTTTTAAAATGTGCTACACTTTGCATATCCTTTAAAATTTAAATATATCGTACCATTAATTTAAAGCGTTCCCCGTACTATACCGTTTTTACCTAACTTTTTGTTTATAAGGTACAATATTTTACGGTTATTACAAACCGTTTACGGGTTTTTTTACGTTTTTTTTTGGTAATTAGCCGGTTCGGCACGTTAAAACATTTTTTTAGGCCATTTTTTTAGCCTTTATTACTCCTTTCTTATAATACCCCCGTCCTTTCCGGGTATTTACCCGTTAAAATCCGGTATTTTCCTTATTTTATAAATTCGTTTCCAATAAGCTTGTTTTATACGTTTAAACAATTTTTTTCGTAATATCCTTTTTTAAAATTTACGAATTTTCCAATTCGTTATAATTTATTTATTTAACCAAATATTTTCGTTTTTGCAAAAGCCTTTTGTATTTTAACAAAGCCTTTATTTTAAAACGATCCTTTTTTTTTCGATTTTTGGTTTTTTATTTTTTGGTTTTTTGCCGGGCCTTTTTTTAAACGCCCGTAACAAATTTGCCGGAAATACGTTATATATTTGGTAATTTACCGGAAGCTTTAACCGAAACGCCAAACCGGCTAACCTAACCATTTTTAAAACCTAAAAAGGTTTTAACCATTTATTTAATAGCTTTTTTAACGGCCTTTTTATTTTAATATTTGCTATATTTAGCAATACCCAATCGCTTACCCCGAAAAGCACCGGGGTTTTGTTTTTGTTATAATACTTTTTGTACATATTATTTGCTTTTTTTAGCAATTTTTTGGCTTGTTTTTTAATTGCTTTTAAAGCCCCCGCCTTAATTTTAACCGTTACCGAAAGTTTTTTTTTAATTACCCGAAAATTATAAAACTTTCGTAAATAAAACTTTATTAACAAAAACGCCGGGGTTTTTTTGCAACCCCAAATGCACGCTCGTATTATGCACTTACGCTATTAAATGCAATAGCAACGCTTAATCGTTTTGCTTTTCGCAATAAAAGCACCGAAAATAATACTTTACTATTTGGTTCGTCCGTTCCGTTTGCCCGTTGGTTTAAAAATGGTATGCTATTAATAGCCTTTTTGCAATTTTTAAATATCCGGCAAAAATTGTTTAAAACCCGTTTGTAAATAATTTGTTCCGGTTCGATACAATCTTTTCGGGCGTTTTTAGTAACCTTTAAACGTATGCAAATAAAAAATTCCCCAATTTTTTATTGGTTAATTTCGTAAACGTTGGAATAAAAAAGTTATATTTAATAAACCGGTTAACCATTACCAATATTACGTTGCGCTTTTTACCGGTTCCATTTATTAACGTTAAAAATTTTCCGATAAAATTTATCGATAATTTTTGTTCCGGGCGGTTTAATACGGGCAAAAATGCTAGCAACCCGTAAAGTATTTGTATTTTTAGCTTTATTTATTAATATATTTAATACATCCGCACGTATTTGCGTACGTTTTTAGCCATACCCAGCCATTTAAATTACCGTTTAAGCTTTTTTAAAGTTTTAGCCATGCTTTTGTAACCCCCCGTCGAATTATCGTATTATTTTTAAAGCATTATTCGTTTAAACGGTACTAAATTCGGAATTTAAATTTTTTTTTGTGCTTAAATAAACCGTTATTAATTTCCTAAACGTTGGGCTTATTTTTTTAAATACCGTTTTAAACGAAATTATTTTTTATTTATGTTTCGAAAATGCGCTTTAATATCGTTTTGGTATCCTTTTTAATAATGGTTGTCCTTACGTAAGTTGCTTTTTGGAATTTAGCTAACAAATTGCTTTGGAATTTTTTTTTTGCCATATTGGCTTTCCCGTTTATTGGTATATTTTAAAAACGTTTTAACAAGTTATTTGCGGGGTTCCGGTATTTTGGCTTCCATTTAATCGTAAAATCGTACTTTATTAAATTTTTAAATCATTTTGCTTAGCGCTTTATTACCTTTTTCTTTATTAAAATATAGGTATAGTTTAAATAGTTGGTAATTACTTTAATAATTTTTTGTAAATAAACCAGGTAATGCCGTTACTTTTCGAAAGCTTTTACGATTGTTAACAATTTTAAATTAAAAATTGTATAGCGCAATTTTTTTTATTGCAGCTTTTTCGATATGTAAATTACCGGATGTTACCGGCCGTTTTGTAATTGCAACAATACCGTTTTTATCGCAAAAGCCAAAGCGTTGGTTCGCACGTACAGCGGCTTTAAAAAGTCGAAATGCATTAATACCAAAGCTTTCGTAAATAATAGCTTTAATTTGCAAAAAGCCTTTTTTGCAATATTTTTTAAATAAAATACGATATTTTTGCTAAAAAAATCCGTTAAAAACATAGTAATTTTTGCGTAGCCCTTTACGAATTTCCAATAATACCCCGTAAAATTTAAAAATATTTGGATGTTTTTAACGCTTTTCGGTATCCTTTATTTTAAAATTGCAATAATTTTGTTTGGCAAAATTTCGACCCCGAATTTGGTTATTTTAAACTTTAAAAAATCGATACTATCCGTTTCGAATTTGCATTTGGCCGGGTTAACGTAAAATTTAAACCGTTCGAATCGTTTTAATACCGTTTTTATTGCTTCGCGGTGCTTTTTTTATATTTTCGAAAAAATAAAAATGTTGTCCAAATATACAATGCAATTATTATTAATTAATTTTTTAAGCGCTATATTAATAAAGCTTTAAAACGTTGTTAAAGCGTTGGCCAAACCGAAAAGCATTACTAAATATTCGTAATATCCATATTTGCAGCGGAAAGCAATTTTCCATTCGTTTTTTTATCGGATTCGTATTTTATAATAAACGTTTTTTAAATCCAATTTAGTAAAATATTAATTTTTAAATACCCGGTTAAATATTTTATAAATTAACGGAAATGTTAGCCGGTTTTTTTTGGTAATTTTGTTAAAACCCCGATAATTAATACAAAAGCAAAGTTTCCCGTCCTTTTTTAAAACGAATAAAATCCCGGCGCCGGCGGGGCTAGTTAAATGCCGGATCCAACCTTTCGTTATGGCTTTATTAAAATACCTTCGAAAAGTTTTTAATTCCTTTTCGGATAAAAAATAAATGCTTTTGTAAAGCGGTATCGTTTTTTCCTCCAATTCGATCGCGTAATTTTAGCTTATATATTTTAGCAAAAGGTTCGATTTATAAAATTGCGCATATTTTGCAATTATCTTTTTAACCCATTCCGGAAAAGCTTTTAACTTTTTTTTAAGGTTTTTCGGGGTTTCCGGGCGTACAACCGTTAGTACGGCTATTGCTTGTCCCAATTGGATTAATTTTTTAGCTATTTCCAACGAAATTATTTTAATTTTTTTAATAATTACCGGAAACTTTTACTTTATATCCCCAAACCGGATTTTAATATTTTTTTGCTAAAATTAAAGCATGTTTAACGTAATGTTGTACCCAGCCCGGGGTACCATTACGTAAAATACTATTAACTTTCGGGTTATTCCCTAGCTATTCGTTACCCAAATTTTATATTCCTTTACCTTTAGCGTAAGCATGCGTTTTTTGGTATCGAACCATGCTAAGTAACCTTTATTTAGCACCGGTATTTTTTTTGCTTTTACCAAAAAACGGCTATGCAATAAATTAACGTCGCTTTTATTGTTAATTAACGCTTTTAATTTTACCCGGCGACCGTTAATTCGTAAATATATTTCGGTTTTTTAGCGCGTTTTGGCCGCCGGGGCGCATTTTTAAGCCCCGGTATTTAAACGGCTAAATAGCGGTGTTAAATTGGGTAACGATATTTTGCTTTTTTTGGGGCACGCCGGCCGGATATGGCCTAGCTTTTTACACCCGTAACACCGTATTTCGGGCCTTTTCCCTTTTGCCTTTTGTATGGTCGCTAAGGCCAACGGGGTTTCCGGGTTATTCGTCCGTATTTTGCATATTGCAACGATATGGCTTAATTGCCCGCATTTAAAGCAAGTAACCGATTTTTTAAAGGCTAAAATATTTATATCCTTTAAGGTCCTTTTATACAATCCCGATATTATTTTTGCTTTAAAAGCTTTAGCTTGCAATTTTTTTATAATATAAAAAAAGCTTTTAAATATTACCCGTTTTTGGATTTCGGGGCGGAACCGGTTAAAAAGTAATGTTATTTTTATTTATTTGGGTATTAATTCGAAAAGGTCGTTTTTTACCAAATCCCAACGAATCCGGAACGCTTTAAACGATTTATAATCCTTTTATTTAATAGCGGTATTTCCCGCAAGCTTTTTAATTGCTAGCCATATCCGCAAATCGGGGTTTTTTAATTTTATTTAAAGCTACCGCAAAAAATCGGCCCAAATAAGCAATACCCCGGTATTTAAATAATGCATTTACTTATATTTTATTTATTATGCTCGCTAACAATGGTTAAAAGTGCTAAAAGTTATTTAAACCTTTATACGGTCCTTACCGTAACGTTTTTTTTCGTTTTTAAAAATAAATTTGTAATCGTTAATATAATGGGCGATATTTTGCCAAATTACCAATTTTTTAAACATAAAAAGTTTAAAAGTAACTTTGCTTTACGTAAAACCTTTCCATTGTTTAAAAGTATTTCTTTTATTTTCGTTTAAGCTTTTATGCGCATACTTTAACCTTTTATTTTGGATTTTTTGGATTAAACGAACGCGTTTATTTTAAGCCTTTAGCGCGTTATTTATTTTTTGCAATTTTTTTACGAAAAGGTTTTCGAAATCGTTGGAAATTTGCGGGGTTTTTTTGGTATTTTATTCCGGTAGTTTAACGGCTTTTTCCAACGTGCTCAACGTAGCGTTAAACGTTATTATAAGCGGTACGAAGTTGCAAATGCCCTTTTTAAGCTTGTTCGATCTTTTTCGGTAATTACCCGGGCTTATTTTTTAAATAAAAAAAGTATAAAAAAAGGAATAATATATTAAAGGTTAATCGGTGCAAAAGCGGGTAATTACCGGGTTACGGGCCGAATACGGTATTTTTTTTGTTAAGCTTTCGTAAATTTTTTACCAAAAGTGCTATTGCTAACAAAAATTATTCTTTTTTTAACCTTTTTTTTTTTTGTGCCCTTTTGGGCACCCGGGGTCGGTTTTTTAAGTTTTTCGCGTTCCAAACGCTTTCGTGCAATTTAAGCTTTACCCTATTTTTTAACATCGCTATTATGCTTTGGCCGCGA
>NW_008804545.1:5500522-5508099 GCF_000145635.1 Gaeumannomyces tritici R3-111a-1
GGTTTTGCCCGTGCATTTAACGCTTCCCGCTTTTTGCCGGGCGGTTTCGCCCGTGCTTTTAACAATCGTTTGGTTAAAAAAGCTAAATTAAAAAGTAAAAGTATTTTCCCGAAATTATACGGCAGGATTTAAGGTAAGTATTAACGTTGGTTAATTGTAAGCAAAAAGGTATGCTACCGTTTTACAAAGTTATTGGCAAAAAAAGGAAATTGCTACGGCTTACACTTTATTGTTATAAAAAAGGCTTTGTTGTTGCACGAAAAGGAAGCTATTTGGGCAAAGCGTCCCTGGCGTTTTGTCGCGGTTTTGTAAGCGTAACGTTGGCGCGCTAAAAGTGCGGCCTTAAGTTCTTCCCCAAGTGCCCCAACGCGTACCGTAACAAATGGGAACTTTTTCGAGTTATTTGTATTATTTTTTTAATTAATTACGAATTTCAATTACTATTAACCATGCGCATTTACCCGGTTTTTTACGTTTTTTTGCTAAAGCTAGCGTTTTCGGGCTTTAAAAGCACCGAATTAATGGAAATTAACCTTAACCAAAAATGGGAAGTTAAGGCCATTTTTAACAAACGAACGCATTATTGCAAAAAGCAATACTTTATTAAGTGGGAAAAATAAAAGAATAAGCATAATATATAAAAAAACGCAACAAATTTTAAGAATTGCCAAAAGGCTTTGCAAAGGTATTATTTAAAAAAAAGTTAATAATAGCCTTAAAGCTTGTAAAACGCTTTAAATTTGGAGAAATTTGGAAAAGCAAAAGGAAAAGGACCTAATAGCATATTTAAGGGATAAGCTGGCAAGCTTAAGCAAAAAAAAAAAAGCAAAACTTTTTTCGCTAACCAAAAGTTAAACGAAAAAAATTTAAGGTTGTACCGGGAATTAAACCCAAATTTTTTTGCTACAAAAATAAATGCGTTACCATTGCGCTATACAATTTGTAAAAATTGTTAAAGGAATTATAACTTATTAAATTAAAAAAACGCAAGCAATTTAAAATCGATACCAAACTTTGGGCTTTCGGAATTAGCAAAAAAAAAAAAAAAGAACGAGGCTAAATTAACGACGCCGGCCGAAGCCGACATCGTTGATTTAATTTCGGAAGGTTGCACCGGGAATCGAACTTAAAACCTCCCGCTATAAAAGCGAACGCGTTACCATTGCGCTATACGACCAAAAGGAATTGTTAAAGGAATTACAATTTACTAAATTAAAAAAAGGCCAGCGGGTTAAGGTTAAAATTAACCCTTAACGTTACCCACTTAAGAAATAAAGGAAGGAAGTTAAGTTAAAGCTAAAAAGCGGGACCAGTTACTGCTAAAGCAACGGCTTGTGGAATTTCCTTTTGCTTAATACGCTTTAGCTACTTTATATTATCGATACCGCAACAAATAGCGCGCATTATTTTTTTAAATTATAGGTTTTTTTAAATGCGCAAATGCTAAACCCAATTGCTTTTAGCACGCATTAACTTTTTAGCTTAACGGCGAAATCGTTCGGTAACAACAAATTCGGCGTTTAGCTTAGAATGTTGCTTAGCAATTTTGCGCAATTAATTAAAAAAAAACTTTAAAACGTTGGACCAAGCACGCCCCAAACGGACGCATTCGGTACAATAAAAAGAATTTTTCGAAAATATTTAATAAAAAAAAAACCAACGGCTTTACAAGCAAAATAAAAAGGCATTAAAATTAAAAAATTAAAAACGGCAAATAGCAAAGCGTACCGTTGGATAGTTTTTCGAACCGGACGTTTTTGGATTTGCCCGAACATTTTGTTAAAAAAAGGGAACGGTTAAACAATAAGGAAAAAAAGTACTTACAATTAACAAAAAGGCAAAAAAAACAGTAATACGTGGCTAAAAGGGCTTGGCCATTAAAGGAAGGACTTAATGTTACGACCAATAACCACTTTTACCCAAAAAAAAGGGGTGGCACGGCACGAAAACCCCCGCAAAAGGTAAAGGGTTACGTAACTATTTGGGATTAATGGATTAAAAAAGCAAAAAAAGTAAGTTACTAATCCAAAGGAAGCTTAAAAAGGCTTACAAAGTTGGCTTAATAAGCCAATTAATCCATAACCCCAAAAAAGTAAGCATTAAGGTATAAAAAGGAAAGGGTTTCCTTTTGTCCTAAGTAGTTTTTAATTAAGGCTTTGGCATTAGTTAAATTTTAGTTAATTTTTAAGTAACCTTTGGAACAAGCATTTAAACCGCACCCAAGTTACTTTGTAAATCCCTTTAATTTGTTAAATTACGTGCTATTGTTTGTTACTCTTTTGGTGCTTTACTTTAGGAGCAAAGGCTTAATTGTAACAGCTGGTTAAATACAACGAAACGGAAAACCCGTTTGCAACCCAAAAAAGAATTGCTAATGCGCTGGAGCTTTTTTAACCGGAAAAGCTTTAAGCATTTATTTCCGTTACCAAGCATTAAAATTAAAAATTAAAGGTAAAAAAGCCAGGTTTTGTTGTAATTACAAAAGCTAAAACCGCAAAAAATTTAATTAACGGGCCGGATCCAAACGCGTACAAATTTTTAATTTTAAATGCTTTAAAAAATGGTTATAAAGCAAAGCAAATGCGTAATACGGGCTTTTTACGTATGGGCAATTCGTATTACGGCTTTATACGGCCCGGAAAAAGCAATAACTTTCCGCCGGTAAAAGGTAAAAATAACGACGAGTTTAAAAAATAACCTTTAAAACCGTTAAAGCTTATTTTATTTTATAAAGTAACAAACCGGTTTTTGCTTACCCCAAAACCGGATATGCTAATTGCAATTACAAGCGGTACTTTTACGGCGCTTTTAATTGCAATACCAAAAGCGTTTAAAATTTTTAAAAATTTGTTTAAAGCAAACCCAAACAAGCAAAAAACGCCGTTTTCCCTTTTTCTTCTGGTTAAAAAAAGCAAAAGCCAATCCCGCAAAGGGACGGGCTTTTTACTTTTGCTTAAAGCCTTTTTTTTTAACGCGCTTTTACCGGATTTACCGATAGCTACGTTTAAAGCAATCCGCGCCGCAACGCGTACGGCCGCAAAAAAAAAAAAAGGAAAAAAAAAAAAGGAAAGCAAACGATGCAATAATTTTAACAACGCTATTTTTTATTACGGTTTAGCAATAACGTTTAACGCTTTTAAATCGGAAATTAAAAACGTTGCTTTTGAAGCAAGCTTAATAAACGAAAATTAACGAGTTTTTTTTAATACGTATTTATTTAATTAATAAATGGTAATTAAAAAAAGTAATTTTAGCCATTGCCCGGTTTACGAAATAATTGCAATTGCCGTAACGAAAATATTAAAACGTAATAGCTTTTAAAAAAACAAACGGTTATACCGAAACGAATTACAATAAATTCTAAAATTTTAATAAAAGTTTAATACGCACCCGCATAAACTTTTTTTTAAATAATTTGCTTTCGGGGAAATTAACAAGCTATTAAAAAAAAATTTGGAAAAAAATTTCGAAAAATTTATTTAATAATAAAGCTATTAATATTGCTTAAATATTTATTTACAAATTTAACGAAAACGGTTACGTTACGGATTATAAATTCCGCGCGGTAATTAAAAATAATTAATAATTTAACGGTTTGGAAAAAATTTACATTGCTACGCTTGCAATTAAAAGTTTTAAAATTATAATAACAATTATAGCTTATTTTAATTTCGAAACGCATTAAATTAACGTTAATAAAGCTTTTTTTTACGCAAAAATTAGCAATAATTATATACCCGTTTACGTAAAGTTCTTTTTTAAGTATTACCGAAAAAGGTTTGTAATTTAGCTTAAAAAAGCCTTATACGGGTTACGGAATTTACCGAAATTATAATATTTAACTTTTAAAAAAACCTTTAAAAAATTAAAGCTTATCCCGTTAACGGAAAAGCTTTATTTATTTATAAGCATAAAACGTAAAGTTTTTTTCCTTTTGTACGTTAACGACATAATTATTTTTAACCATTTTACGCATTTAAAAATGGCAGCGAAAGTATTAAACGGTTTTAAAAAAAATACAAAATAAAAAAAGGATTACTTAAAAAAATTTTCGGAATTTAAATCGTAAAGGATAAAAAAAGTACGGATAATAACTTTGCATTACGATTTTTATATCGATAAAATCGTTAATACCTTTAACTTTGGAAATAAAAGCGTAAAACGTTCCTTTTTGTTTAACTAAACGCTTAAAAAAAATTTGGGGGTAACAATATCCGTTAAAGTTTTGGCCATGCAAAAAAAAACCGGGTTTATACTTTATACGGCCATTACTATCCGCCCAAACGTTGCTTTTGCAAGCGCAAAACTTTCCAAATATTTTACAAATTTAAATAAAAAGCATTTAAAAGCAACGGACCATACCTTTTTGTATTTAAAAAGGTCGAAATTTTATTGCATCCGGTTAAAAAACGTTTTAAAATTTAATTACTTGCTTTTTGCTTTAAACGCTTCCTTTGTTAACGATAAAAAAACGAAAAAAATTGTTTAAAAAATACGTTATGTTTTTATTCGAAAGGCCCGTAACGTAAAAAGCAAGGAAATGTTAAGGGTTAATCGGTGCAAAAGCGGGTGGTTACCGGGTTACGGGCCGGATGCGGTGTTTCCTTTGTTAGGCCTCCGTAAATTTCCTACCAAAAGTGCTATTTCCAACAAAAATTGTTCCTTTTTTAACTTTCCCTTCTTTCGTACCCTTTCGGGCACGCGGGGTTGGTTTTTTAAATCCTCCGCGTTCCAAACGCCTTTGTGCAATTTAAGCTTTATTTTATTTTTTAATTTTGCCATTATGCTTTGGCCGCGATACCGGTAATTTGCCGGCATATTCCCGAAAAAGTTTGTGCCCGGCTAATTGCTAACGCCCCTTTTTTCCTTTTTTACCGGGCGGTTTCGCCCGTTTTTTTAACGCCCCCCGCTTTTTACCGGGCGGTTTTGCCCGTGCTTTTAACATATTGCCCTTTCCCGATACGGCTTATCCCAAACCGCTTGTACCGCGCGTGCGATTCCGTAAGTAACCGGTAATTAACGGTATCCCGCTAAACCGCCCCAATGCCCGGCAATGCTTAAAAAAACCGGCTATAAAGCTTTGTAGCATTTGAAAAAATAAATTCGTATTGGCATATAAAAGGCTTTTTTTCCCGCTCGAAATTGCAAGCCCTTTTTTTTCCTTTTTATGCATTTAATAACCATTTTAATAATTTTAACGATTGTAACCGTAAATAATCGGTATTTGGCCGTTCCTTTTAAACATTTAAATTTAACCGGTAATTGCAAATGTTATTTTTCGTACCCAATTACGTAAAAAAATAATGTTTTTTTGGGTATTCGCTTCGGGTTTTTCGGTTTTAACCGGCCCGTTAGCCTTTTTTAACAACCTTCCGGTATTTTTCCTAATTATCGTAATTTAATTAAACCCGGATTCGGATTTGCCGAAATTTTTAATCTTTTAAATTTTTAATAATCGCCCCGCCGGTAACCTTTTGGTAAATTTTTTAAATGCCGCGGGTTTATCGGGCCTTTTTGCGCTTGCAGCCTTTTAAAATTCCCGCAAACGTTTTGCCGGTAACCTTTTAGCAAGCTTTAACCATTGCAGCAAAAAGATTTTCGCCGAAAAAAAGCGTAAAACGCGCGATAAATACCGCCGCAACGATTTTAATTCCAATAAATTTGCCCCCGAAACGAACATTGCTTTTTTTTCGCTTTATATAAATATTTGCAACGCGTTTCCGTTGCAAAAGGTTATCGATTTTTAATAAAATGGTAATTAAAACTTTATTTATTTGCCTTTTTTTAAAAACAATTATACGGAACGTACGGTATTTTATAACCGCTATTTTGGTTGTTAAATATATTAAAATTATGCCGTTAACCCCCGTATGCCGATATGCTTCGATAATTGTACGGGGTTTTTTAAATGCATTTATTGCAAAAACGTGGTTAGCAATAAAGCTTGCATTAAACTTTTTAAATGGTTTTGGAAAATGGCCCAAAATTTTTACAAAATTTTAAATACCGTTTACAAGCGATTTTTTAAAACGATACCGAAGCTTTTTAAAAAGTTTATTAAAGTTTAATTTCGCGCTTGCAAAGTTATCCAAAAAGCCAAATCCTTTTATACCATATCGGCCGAACAATTTGCGCGCTATAAACGTTAAGCCGTTATCCAAAAGCGCATTTAGCGCAAAATTGCTAGCGCTGCAATATTAAAAATTATTTAAAATATTTTTTAATAACTTTACGCCATCCCCGTTTAAACGAAAAAGCAAATTTAAGCTTTAGCTAGCATTAATAATTTTTTTAATAAGGTAAAAGCGTTTTTTAAGCATTTCGAAAAAGGTATGGTTACTTTTTTTAATAACATTGCCGTTAATTTTGTTACAATTGCAACGCATTTGGATATTTAAGCTTATAACCGCGCGGCTTCCCGTAAGGGTGCAACGTTCGTATTAACGCCGGGAAATGCCGCTTTCGGCGCCGATAATTTTAGCGGTAACAATTGTAGCGCTAGTAAAAAGAACGTAATTTCCGGAAATTTTAATTCTTTTAAATACGGCATTTAATTAATTTTTTTACATGTTTTTTTAATTAATTATTAATATCCCTTTTTCGAAACATAATTAATTTTAAATTTTTTTCGTTAATTTATTACAATTAAAACCATAATTTCCTTTTATTATATTGCTTTTGCAATATTGCGAAATTCCGGTATTTATATTTACCAATTAAGCTTTAATGCCCCAATAAATAATTTTAAAATGCTTTTTTTTGCCCCCCCAATGGGTTTAAATATTGCTAACATGCATTTACCGTTACCCGAACGCTTAAGCCCGTTCGCTATACCATTTAAAAATTTTTCCATTTCCTTTTCGGGCAAACAATGGTATTTTTTATTATAACGTACGTTTAAAATGCGGTAATTGCTTTAGCGTATTGCGCTAAGCATACCCTTTACGGGCTTTCCAAAATGTATTACACTTTGCATATCCTTTGGAATTTAAATATATTGCACTATTAATTTGGGGCGTTTCCCGTATTATACCGTTTTTACTTAATTTTTTATTTATAAAGTACGATATTTTACGGTTATTACAAACCGTTTACGGATTTTTTTACGTTTTTCCCCGGTGGCCAACCGGTTCGGCACGTTTAAAATATTTTTTTGGGCCATTTTTTTAACCTTTATTATTCCTTTCCTATAATACCCCCGTTTTTTCCGGGTATTTACCCGCTAAAATTCGATATTTTCCTTATTTTATAAGCTTGCTTTTAATAAATTTGCTTTATACGTTTAAACAATTTTTTTCGTAATATCCTTTTTAAAAATTTACAAATTTTCCGATTCGTTATAATTTATTTATTTAACCAAATATTTTCGTTTTTGCAAAGGCCTTTTATATTTTAACAAAGCTTTTACTTCGAAGTAATCCTTTTCCTTTTTTTAATTTTTGGTTTTTTATTTTTTGGTTTTTTGCCGGGCCTTTTTTTAAACGCTCGCAACAAATTTGCCGGAAATACGTTATATATCCGGTAATTTACCGAAAGCTTTTACCGGAACGCCAAACCGGCTAACCCAACCATTTTTT